>NW_023330731.1:0-46047 GCF_011100685.1 Canis lupus familiaris | reverse complement strand
GTATTAAGTAAAGCTGTTCTGAACATCCATGAGCACATCTCTGTGTGGGAAATATTTTTTTTTTTTCTCTTGAAATACCTGAGATGATACTGTTTTACCAAGATATGCCATCTTAGGTTGATTGGTCATGTCTGGAGTATGTTAAACTTTTAAAAAAAATTGCCTGTTTTCTAAATTGGTGGTATAATTTTATATTACTACCAGCAGTGTATAGGAATAAGTCTTTACTTTTAGCCAATTTTAAGGGTGTATAGTGGTGTTTCATTGTGATTTTAGTTAACATTTTCCTGATGAATAGTGATATAGAACATCTGTTCATGTGCTTAATTAGCCTTTCATATATCTTCTGGGAAGTACCTGTTCATATCTTTTGCCCATTTAAAGATTTTGTTTTTGGGGTTCCTGGGTGGCTCAGCAGTTGAGCGTCTACCTTTGGCTCAGGGTGTAATCCCCGAGTCCGGGGATCCCAGGATTGAGTCCTGCATCGGGCTTCCTGTATGGAGCCTGCTTCTCCCTCTGCCTGTGTCTCTGCCTCTCTCTGTGTCTCTCATGAATACATAAATAAAATCTTAAAAAAGAAATAAAGATTTTGTTATTTATTTACTTGATAGAATATGAGAGAAGGAATGAACACAAGTAGGGAGAGGGGTAGAGGGAGAAGCCGACTCTTTGCCAAGCAGGAAGCCTGACTTGGGGCTTGATCCCAGGACTGGATCATGACCTGAGCTGAAGACAGAAGCTTAACCGAGACACCCAAGCACCCCTCTTTGGCCCATTTAAAAAGTTGAGTTGTCTGTCTTGCTAGGAATTGTAGTATTTTTAAAAATTATATTCTGAATACAGTATCTTTGATAGATGTGTCTTGAATATTTTCTTCCAGTCTCTGGTTTGCATTTTATTTTTCTTAATGGTATTTGTATGTATGTATGTATGTATGTATGTATGTATGTATGTATTATTTACTTTTAAAGATTATTTACTTTTAAAACACTGAGCCACCCAGGCATCCCTTTAATGGTGTGTTTTAAAGATCAGTAGTGTTAATCCAATCATGAAATGGGCAAAAGACATGACAGAAATTTCACAGAGGAAGACATAGACATGGCCAACAAGCACATGAGAAAATGCTCCGCATCACTTGCCATCAGGGAAATATAAATCAAAACCACAATGAGATACCACCTCACACCCATGAGAATGGGGAAAGTTAACAAGGCAGGAAACCACAAATGTTGCAGAGGATGTGGAGAAAGGGGAACCCCCCTACACTGTTGGTGGGGATGTGAACTGGTGCAGTCACTCTGGAAAACTGCGTGGAGGTTCCTCAGAGTTAAAAAATAGATTTGCCCTAGGACCCAGCAATTGCACTGCTGGGGTTTCACCCCAAAGATACAGATGCAGTGAAATGGCATGACTCCTGCACCCCAATGTATATAGCAGCAATGTCCACAATAGCCAAACTGTGGGAGGAGCCTTGGTGTCCATTGAAAGATGAATGGATAAAGAAGATGTGGTCTATATATACAATGGAATATTACTCAGCCATTAGAAATGACAATACCCACCGTTTGCTTCGACGTGGATGGAACTGGAGGGTATTATGCTGAGTGAAGTAAGTCAGAGGACAGACATTATATGGTCTCATTTATTTGGGGAATATAAAAAATAGTGAAAGGAATTAAAGGAGAAAGGTGAGAAAATGAGTGGGAAATATCAGTGAGGATGACAGAATATGAGAGACACCTAACTGGGAAACAAGGGGTGGTGGAACGGGAGGTGGGCCAGGGGTTGGGGTGACTGGGTGATGGGCACTGAGGGGGACATCTGACAGGGTGAGCACTGGGTTATGCTATATGTTGGCAAATCGAACTCCATATAAAAAAATACAATAAATTAAAAAAAATTAATTAATTTAAAAATCAATAGTTTTATTTATTTTTTAAAGATTTAGTGTTTAGTTTACCAAGAAAAGGGATGAGCAGAGGGAGAGAATTCTGAGCAGACTCCCAGCTGTGTGTGGGGCCCAACTTGAGGCTCTATCCCAGGACTCTGAGATCATGACATGACCTCAGCTGAAGCCACTCAATTAACTTAGCACCGAGGCGCCTTGAAGACCAACAGTTTTAATTTATCATCAAAATAATTAAAATGTTATTTTTTCCCTTCTATATGTCATGCTTTTTTTTGTATGTATTTGAGAAACACCTTGCCATCCCCATTTGCAAAGATTTTCTCCTTTTCTAGACTTTTTTAGGTTTTACATTAGATATATAACTCGTTAGAGTTAATTTTTTGTGCATGGTGTGTCCTAAGAATCAATGCCAATTTCTTTAAATTTTGTATATTCTGTTGTTAAGACTTTCTTTTCCTTATTCAATTGCATTGGCACCGTTGGTCAGTAATTATGTAAACGTATATATGTGTGGGTCTGTTTCCGGACTTCTTATTCTGTTCCGCTGGTGTATATATCTATCTTTTTGCCAATACTAAAACTGTCTTGATACTGTGAGATTAGAGTAAGTCTTGAAATCAGATGGGGTAAGTCATCTAACTCTATTGTTCTTTTTAAAAGTTTGTTTATTTATTCTAGTTTCTTTGTCTTTTTACATAAATTCTAGAGTTAGTTTGTCAATTTCTATAAAAAGCAGCATGCTGGAGTATTGATGAGTATTATATATTGAATCAGTATATCAGTTTGGGGAGAATTGCAATTTTAACAATACTGAGTTTTCTGACTATGAGCATGCTGTATTTTTCCTTTATTTAGATCCCTAACTTCTCTCACCAACATGCTGTAGTTTTCATTATAAGAGTCTTGGTTATCTTTTGTTCGATTTGTTCTTAGGTGTTTTTTTTGTGTGTGTGTGTTTTTAATATTACTGTAAATAATAACTTTTAATAAGTCCATTTCTAGTTGCTTGCTGCTAATATGTCAGTCTAGCCACAGGATTGTCCAATTTTGTTGATCTTTTTAAGAACCAGATTTTCTGTGCTGTCCTAATTCATGAATTCCTCCTCTTTGTTATTATTTTTCCTTCTATTTTGGGTTTACTTTGCCCTTTGTAAGGTATCTAAAGATGAAGTCTTGTCAGGAAATTAGATTTTAGGTCTAATTTTGTAATAGGGGTATTTAGAGCTTTTAAGTTTCCTTCTGAGTGCCGCTTTGGTTGCAATCCACAAATTTTGATATGTGTATTTTTGTTGTTACTTTGTATTTCTCTTGTGATTTCTTTTTGACCTATGAATTATTTACAAGGAGATTATTTAATTTCAGGATTTATTTTTTATTTTTATTTTATTTTATTTTATTTTTTATTTTTTTGAGTATTTTTTATTTTAAATATCTTACTGATCTTGATTTCTAATTTAATTCTGATGTGGTCAGAGAATACACGTACGATTTTCCTCTTTTTATTTTGTTAAAGATTTTATTTATTTATTCATGAGACAGAGAGAGAGATAGAGAGAGAGGCAGAGACACAGGCAGAGGGAGAAGCAGGTTCCATGGAGGGAGCTGGACATGGGACTCGATCCTGGGTCTCCAGGATCAGGCCCTTGACTGAAGGCAGCGCAAAACCACTGAGCCACAGGGGCTGCCCGATTTTCCTCTTTCTAAGTTTAGAGTTATGCTCTATGTTGTTGAAGCACAATGTCTACTTGAAAAGCATGTATATTCTGTAGTTGTTGAATGTGGTGTTCAATAAAGTGATCTGGAATAAGGTAGCTAATATTGTTCAGATCTTCTATGTCTTTACTGACTTTTTGTCTAGTTCTATCACTTTCCTGAAAGAAGAAGGTCTTAAAATTTCCTTCTAAGACTATAGAATTGTTATTTTTTTGCTTTAATTCTATCAGTTTTGCTTTTTGGTACTTTGATCCTCTACTGCTAGCCACATAAAATGAGGAATTGTGTCTTTGTGATGATTTGTTACTTTTATCATTATGATATGTGTCTATTTCTATCTCTGGTGCTACTCTTGTCTTGAAGTCTGTTTTATCTGGTATCAAAATAGCCATTTCAGACTTTCTTCTGTTTGCTGATTGTGTAGTTTAATTTTTTCATCCATTTATTTCCAGTTCTATATGTTTTTACACTGAAAGTGTGGGGACACATGGCTGGCTCAGTTGGAGGAGCATTTGACTCTTGATTCTCCGGGTCACGAGTTCAGGGGCCACATTGGGTATAGAGATTACTTAAATGTATTTTAAAAAAAGAAAAGAAAGTCTGCCACTTTTGGCACAATTTACACTTAGTTGACCCTTGAACAACACAGGGGTTAGGGATGCTGACCACAACACAGTTGAAAATCCACTCCCCCCAAAAGTAACTACTAATAGCCTATTGTTGCTGGAAGTCTTACTGATCACATGAACAATTAACACATATTTTGTGTGTTATACATATTATATACTATGGTGTTCTTACAATAAAGTAAGCTAGAGGAAATAAAATATTATTAAAATGACAGGAAAAGGGGGCACCCGGGTGGTCGGTGGTTGAGTGTATGCCTTTTGCTCAGGTTGTGATCCCAGGGTCCTGAGATTAAGTCCTGCATCGGGCTCCCTGTGGGGAGCCTGCATCTCCCTCTACCTATGTGTCTGCCTCTCTCTCTTTCTGTGTCTCATGAATAAAAAATCTTTTTTAAAAAGTTTATTTATTTATTGACATTTACAATACTGTACTGTATATTAAATAAAATCCATGTATAAGTGGATCCATACAGTTCAGACCCGTGTTGTTCAAGAGTATACTAGAGTACTAGAGTATTGCCTTTTTATTCACTCTTAAACAGTCTCTGACTTTTTAACTGGAGTGTTGAGACCATAAACATTTATTTTTTTTATTTTTATTTTTTTAACATGTAACGTTTTTAACATTTATTGAGGATTCTTGCCCAAATCTGGAGACCATAAACATTTAAATTAATTATTGATATGGTTGGATTTAGGTCTGCCATTTTATTACGTTGTCTTTGTACCCTGTTTTTCCTTTATACGTTCTTTTGGATTATTTGAATATTTGGTGCCTGATTTTAGTTTACTGATTTTTGACTCTTTCTCTTTTCTCTCTTTCTCTTGTGTGTAGTGGTTGCTCTAGGAAGTATAATATACATACCTATTGTTTCATAGCGTTGAGTTAATATGCTACCACTTTGCTTAAATGTAGAAGCTTTACAACCATATAGATTGTTTAACCCCTGCCTGCTGACCAATAAGTTATAGCTATCATAAGTATTACATTTACATATGTTGAAAACTCTACCAGAGAATGTTAAAATTTGTTTTAAAGAGTGTTTTCTGTTGTTGTCATTGTTAACGTATTTACCCAGCTATTTACCATTTCTTTTGCTCTTCGTGCTTAAAAATCCAGATTTCTCTCTGGCATCTTTTTCCTTCATCATATCTGGAATAATTTCCATTAACATTTCTCATAGAGCAGGTCTGCTAACAACAAATTTTCGTTTTCTCTTTTTCTTGTGAAGAAGTATATCTAAGCATTATTTTCACTGAGTATAGAATTTTGGTTTGCCAAATCATTTTTCTTAGGATTTTATTTTATTTTTTTTTAATTTTATTTATTTATGATAGTCACACAGAGAGAGAGAGAGAGAGAGTGAGAGAGAGAGGCAGAGACACAGGCAGAGGGAGAAGCAGGCTCCATGCACCGGGAGCCCGACGTGGGATTCGATCCCAGGTCTCCAGGATTGCGCCCTGGGCCAAAGGCAGGGGCTAAACCGCTGCGCCACCCAGGGATCCCTTTTCTTAGGATTTTAAAGATGTTATACTATCTTCTGTTCTCCTTGGTTTCTGTTGAGAATTTTGTGATCAGTCAAACCATTGTTTCCTATATGTGATACGTCATTTAAAAAAAATATTTTCTTCATTATTTGAGAGAGAGAGACAGAGATAGCAAGAGAGAACATAAGAAGGGAGAAGAAGGATAAGCAGGCTATATGCTCAATGTGGGGCTCGATCCCAGTGTCTGAGTCTAAGGCAGACTCTTAACCAAGTGAACCACCCAGGTGCCCCTGTAATATGTCATTTTTAAAGCTGCTTTCTAGAATTTTAAAAAATCTTTGGGTCTGAACAGTTTCTTTCTTTCTTTCTTTCTTTCTTTCTTTCTTTCTTTCTTTCTTTCTTTCTTTTCTTTCTTCTTTCTTTTTTTTTTTAAAGATTGTATTTATTTATTCATGAGAGACAAGGAAAGAGGCAGAGACACAGGCAGAGGGAGAACCAGGCTCCCTGCAAGGAGCCCGTAGTGGGACTCGATCCTGGACCCTGGATCATGCCCTGAGCCAAAGGCAGACACTCAACCACTGAGCCACCCGGGCATCCCGGTTTTGAACATTTTCATCAAGATGTGTCTAGGTGTGTTTTTCTTTGAGTTTATCGTGTTGAGTATTTGTTGAGCTCCTAGAATCTATAAATTTATGTCTCATTAATTTCGGTGATTTTCTACCATAAATTTTTCAAATGTATTTTTGTGCCACAGTCTCGTTTTCCTTTCCTTCTGGGATTGTGGCTACACTTAAGTTAGACCTTTTGGTATTGACCCACAGGTGGTTGGGGCTCTGTTTACTCTTTTTCAACCTTTTTCCTCTTTGTTTTTCAGATTGGATAATTTGTCTTCAAGTTCTTTCCTTTGTCATCTCCATTCTATTATTGAGCCCATTCTGGTTTTATTTCAAACACTGTATTTTTCAGTTCTAAAATTTCAATTAGTAGTTTGCCTGGGTGGTTAAGTATCTACTTTCAGCTTAGGTCTTGATTCTAAGGTCCTTGGATCGAGCTCCATATCAGGCTCTCTGCTGAGGGAGAGTTTCTCCCTCTCCTTCTGCCTGCTGCTCTCCCTGCTTGTACATGTGGTCTCTCTTCTCTGTCAAATAAATAAATAAAATATATTTAAAAATTCAATTAGTTCTTTCTTATGGTTTTTATTTTTCTCAGAATTTCTACCTTGTCCTTCATTTCAAATGTGTATTCCTGTATTGCATGGGGCATAGTTATAATTGTTGCCCTAAATTTTTTATACTTCTCGCATCTGGATCATCTTGGGGTTGACATTTGTTCATTTCCTATTCCTTTCAGAATTATGCACATTTTCCGATTTTTTGTGTATTACATCATTATGGAATTTATTCCTAAGATAGTGAATGTTATTTGTATAGACTTTGGGTCTTTTTATAATTTTCTGGGGGATTGGCTAATTGAATTCAAATAAATAAAAAAGAATCTTCTGGGTGATCATTGCTGTTTTTCTTTTAGCAAGTAACCTGTTCAGACCATAGTTCTGTCTTGCTTTCTGAGGGTATTGGTTCAGTCTTAGTTTCATTCTTTGAGTCTTTGCTATGTTGGTTTACCTCTGCTTAAATTGCTTAGGGGTTCGTCTGAGACTTTTTCAGGTATTTCAAGTCTTGTTTCATTTCTCCAAGCTTTTGATACATTGGTTTGGGTCTGTCTTTTACTAGCAGCTCTCAGGTTAATCTGGTGTGCAGCTTGTTCATATCTTATTTCATTTTTCAAAGCCTTTGCTAAGCTGGTTTGGGTATGCTCCACACATATGAGATTTGGAATTAAGCCATGATTTGTGTAGATTCATACAGAGAATTATGAGATCATCCTCCTTGTCTGTCTCTTCTCCACAGTTTTCTTACACAATTTTGTCCATGGAGATCCCTTTTCCAGGTTTCTCTTGGCAGAAAGATAGAGTTTCTAGAGTTTCTATTAGAATTTAGGCTGCCTATGCTGCTCTGCAAATGGGGCCCACCCTTAATTGCAGAGCCATGTGAGGAAAAACAAAAATGGGGAAACACATTCAATATGAGTCACTTCTCCTGATTTTGATTCCCCTCCACAATCCACCTGCTTTGTTTACTTTTCGGAGTCGAGGATTTTCAGTTGTGATCAGCAGGAGGGATGGGTCGTAGTGGCCTTATGCACTGCGGCAGAATGATAACTTCACTGTATTAAACTTTTTTGTAATTTTGGATCTCATGTGCAAAGAACTGAAAATCATTCTTCCCTGTTCATAGCATACTGACATCAGCAGTCCCTAGTATTTTGTTTTCTTTATTTCCATTCCCTTTCAAAGACAACGGTGTTAGCGAGTTTGATATTTGTCCTTAAATATTTATGAATCCTTGTAAAGTAGCTAGTGTTGTTTACATGTATACTAGTTTTTAATTTACCACATTGAAGTTAAATCTTGTTCTATTACTTTTTCCTTTTTCTTCTAATGATTTATTTATTTTTGGAGAGAGAGAGCGTGCATGTGTGTACATGCTCAGGGTAGAGGGCACAGGGAGAGGGAGAGAGAGTCTCGAGCTGATTCAGCACTGAGCAGTGAGTCTGACTCAGGGCTCGATCTAACAGCCCTGAGGTCAGGGCCTGTGCCAAATCTGAGTCAGATGCTTAATGAGCTGTGCCACCCAGGCATCCTTGTTTTCTATTTTTCATTCACCAGTATGCTTTCAGTTATGTTCATGTCTTATGTATAGAAAAGGTTTGTTGCTGGGATGCGTGGATGGCTCAGGGTGTGATCCTGGGATTCAGGGATCGAGTCTCGCATTGGGCTCCTTGAAGGGAGTCTGCTTCTCCCTCTACCTATGTTTCTGCCTCTCTCTCTTTCTGTGTCTCTCATGAATAAATAAATAAAATCTTTAAAAAAAGAGAAAGTTTGTTGCTTCCAACAACTACATACTATTCCATAACAGGCATATATCACATTTTATGTATAGATTTTCTTAAGAAAGGTCATCTGTGTTACTTCCAACTCCTTCCTACCACAAACCTCTATGTGATTCTTATCTGGTCTACCTCTAACGTGTTATCTTGAATCTGCCAACTTACCTATACTACCAAACTCTCGTTCAAGTCCTTTTACCTCTTCCCTGTACTGTTAACCCCTCTTCCTTTATTCACTCTTCCTCCATGGGCCATCTTCCTTTTTTTTTTTTTCTTTTCATCTTCCATATAGCATTCAGAGTGACCGTTCTAAACCATAGACCTAACACAGGCCTTACACAGATCTTTAGCTGGAAAAGGGAATGTCTCGAGGTCCTTGGACAATACTTTGAGAACTGCTGCTCTTCTGTGCATTCTGAACCACCTAGAAGACACTTTGTAGTTAATAATGTCTGTTAACTACATAGTTACTGGTCTTAGATTTGAAAATTTGGATCTGGCTTACCTCAGACAAGGTAGCAGTGTTCCCTGAACTATGGGAGCTAAGAATCATGTTGCCTAAGTGAGACAGGATAACTGTGACACCAGGTTTAGGGAGAAGGCTAAGGTAGAGGGAAGATGGGTCAAACGAGGGCCCCACAAACGGTTCTTTTCCTCCTGTAGTCTCAGGGATACTATTTAGTTACTGTGCTTCTGTCAGAGAAATAGGGAGGCCTGAACATACCTGGTTCCAGATCCAGGAGCTCTTCTGAAGGGTCATAGAACACATAGAACACATATTACCTTGACTTCTTTCTTTTCTTTGATCAACCTAGGACAGAATGCCTATATGGGCTGCAGAATAATCATGAATGGACTGCTTTCTCATTATAATGAAGTATAATAATTTTATATACTGCATTTGATCAACGATTGTATTTGTTAGATTACAATCTCAATTCTGTTTTTATTATGAAGTTTCTTAGTTTTTGCATAGATAACCAACTTGTCTTCTGAGGATATAAATAATTAAAGGAACTTAACTCTAGATCCTCCTTTGTGGTATATATATCTATATATCTATATATATCTATGTCATATTAATAGCAGGCCGCAGTGCTCCATAAAGGATAATAGTTTCCAGTACACTATCCCTCACGATGACTCCTTAAGCGGCTCATCATCTGCCTCTTCATGTGAGCCAGTGAGTGATTTTCCACCATCCTTCCGAAAATCTACCTACTGGATGAAGATGAGAAGGGTCAAGCCAGCTGTTGCTTCCCGTGTCGAAGGTATCAGTATCTCTGTCATGTTTCAAAGGCAGAGTACTCCCAGGGAGCTGTTGTAAATGGCTCTTAAAGTATTAAGTATCACGTATGTGTTTCTCACATTTGTGTTAGGCTGCCACATACTATCAGCTTTGTGAACTGTCCTTCTATCTTAGAGTGAAATTCTGCTAATCTTAGTCCTGTAGGTTAGACCAGTGTCAGCCTGTCCCCTAAAATGATTTGGATCTCTTTCCCACTGTTCCAGTTTGATCCTCTGTCGATGCTTAGGGTGATTCTAGGTACAGTTGTCTTGGTGGGCATGGTGTCCAAGGGTCCTGAGCAGCCCTTTTCCTGGAACAATTCTTCTTCAGTGTGAGCCTCGATTCAAGACCAAAGAAAGGACACTGCCTTCAGGCTCTTATTATTCATAGGGAACAATTGATCACTTGGGATGGAGAATAGTGAAAAGGGAAAAGGGGAGGTTGTGTAAGTTGGTGAAGTTTTACCAACTCCCTAAAAATGTCACAGCACCTCTGTGAGGCCTGTGCTCGCTCGTGAGCTTTCTCTGTGGTGGTCTTGTGAGTGATGTTTTGAAGGCAGGCCAAGATGTTCACTTGGAAGCCATACTGAGGGTTTTTGTTTGTTTTCCTCTGGTATTTCAGGGTCTGGTGGAATATCAACCAAAGGAAAAAGGAAACCCAGGCAGAAGAAGATGAAGATTATCGAGAATTTCCTCAGAAGAAGCATAAGCTTTATGGTAAGGGAGTAGTGTGGCTCATTCTCTTTCCTTCGGTGCCTGGGCTTTATTCCTTAGAGGTGAAAGAGAGAAAGCCCTTAGGTTTTGACCCTTGGAACCCTAGTGAGCCTTTTGATTTTTTGGCAAGGAATGGCTTCCGTCCTGACCTTACCTGTTGTTTTTTTCTGTTACAACTTAAGAGGGTCAGTTGGTTGAGGGAGTGGGGCACAGGGTATTGGGAAGAGGAGGGAAGAGATTTTGGTAGTAGAGAAGGGGTAGCAAGGTGATATGTTAGGCTTCAAGTTTCTGTCTTGCGTCAGGGAGGAAGCAACGGCCCTAAACTCAACCTAATCCCAAATCCCAGGCTCGTCGTATTCGGAAGGAACCACCAGTTTATGCAGCAGGTATGTTTTCTGCTGGACGCATTGGGTACCTAGTGCTCACACTCTTGGTGGTGGCGGCGGTGGTGGTGGTATTAAAGGAATGATGTAGCAGGGTTTCTTTAAGGAGGCAGTTCTTAAGGGCATGAGTTTGGAAACCAGTCAGACACTTGTTGAAGTTTGGCTCTTAATTAGCTTTCTGGCCTGCTGCCCTCTAGTTAACTTCTGCAAGCTTCAGTTTCCTTGCTCTCCATAGGGGTAATGAAGGCAGTCAGAATTTTCGAGGAGACTAAATGGGATAAAAACACTTCACAAAGTCTCAAGCACACCTGTGGCTTGCTATATATCTCGGATCCCGCTGTTAGATGCTGCTAGGAAAATGTTGCCCATTGTCAGTCGTACCTCAATAAAGCTAGAAAAAACAGGCGCTTAGAGCTTTTGAGTGGTTCTTAGATGGTTTTTATCATGGGGAACGAAGTAGGAGTTTCAGAAACTCCTGATTGTCTGAAAACAGATTATCTGTAGAAATCATCTGCAGCAAGGTTCTTTTCCCCAGGAAGGGGGGGAAACCATTTTATGATACTTTTACTAAGCTTCAGGATTTGCTTTTCCTGTCCAGAGAATTGTGAAGATTATGGGGTGTTCCTTTTTCTCCTTTGTAGGCAGTTTGGAGGAACAATGGTACTTAGAAATCGTGGATAAAGGCAGTGTCTCCTGTCCTACCTGCCAGGCGGTAGGGAGGAAGACAATAGAGGGCTTAAAGAAACACATGGAGACGTGCAAACAGGTTAGAGATTTTGTGGCATTTTGTGATGGTTGTGATCTTTTCCCATACCTTAGACATCTTTCGCCGTCAGGTATACTGATTACACAGGAGAAAAAGCAGCATTGTGTTATAAGGAAAACCTAAGCTTTTGAGTCTGACAGACTTGGGTTTGAATCTTCACTCAGCCACTCACTGTCGTTTAGCTTTTCAAATGTGGGCCTTGGTTTTCTCATTTAAAAAAAGAGAGAGAAGGATCCCTGGGTGGCGCAGCGGTTTGGCGCCTGCCTTTGGCCCAGGGCGCGATCCTGGAGACCCGGGATCGAATCCCACATCGGGCTCCCGGTGCATGGAGCCTGCTTCTCCCTCTGCCTGTGTCTCTGCCTCTCTCTCTCTCTGTGACTATCATAAATAAAATAAAATAAAATTAAAAAAAAAAAAAAGATTAAAAAAAGAGAGAGAAAGGGTACCCCGGGTGGCTCAGCAGTTTAGCATTGCCTTGCCTAGGGCGTGATCCTGGAGACCTGGATCGAGTCCCATGTGGGGGGCTCCCTGCATGGAGCCTGCTTCTCCCTCTGCCTGCGTCTCTGCCTCTCTCTCTCATGAGCAAATAAATAAAATCTTAAAAACAATAGAGAAAAATTATTTTGTGTAGTCCCAGAGAGGTTAAGAAAGAAAGAATATGTGCTAAGTGCCCATCCCATCACTCCACAAATAATTGACACTTAGTAAATGGTAATTCTTGCTACTTTAAAAATGCGTTGCAGTTTACTTCTTTACCCTTGAGGACATGACACTGAGGTTGTGGGATTTTGAGATTCATTGACTGTTTGAGTTTGGGAAATGAGGGAGATACAGACAAGAGCTTCTGAGTAGGATTTGTAACATTCTGTTTCTCCGTTGAACAGCCTGGCACTGAGCAGTCTTTCTTCCTCGTAGGAAATGTTTACTTGTCATCATTGTGGGAAACAGCTTCGTTCACTGGCAGGGATGAAGTATCACGTCATGGCAAATCATAATAGCTTGGTAAGAGTATCTTCGGTACCGTATGAGCCTGTGTGGTTGGTGTTTGGATGTCTTTACACAGATAAGTGTGGATAACCCAGCGGAGGTGCCTAGGTTCTGGGGCTTTATAGGGGTCTAAAAACACCCTTTCGATAGAAGAGTTACACAAAATGAAATCCTTGGTGGGTATTTGTGTGTTTTGGTTAGCCTCAAGGGTTCATCTCCTGGAAGATAGAGCCTCTGAACTCTTATTTGCATTGCATTTGCTTCCTTGTCTGTCTAGGAGAAGATGGAGAAAGCAGGGAGTCAGATAACTAAGCTTCATGGGCATCGGCTTAGGTGCTAGTCCAGTCCTTGATTCTCCTATGATATAATTTTTTTCTGTATCTGTCTTTCCTGTGAATCATCTTCTTGTCTGCTTCTCTTGCTTTCTAGCCCATTTTGAAGGCGGCTGGAGATGAAATAGACGAGCCAAGTGAGAGGGAACGGCTCCGAACGGTTCTAAGAGACTGGGAAAGCTCAGTGCATGCGTGAGGTAAGAGCCCAGGGACAGCACCTCCTTCGGCCTGGAGTCTTGAGTCAATGTCTTTCTGTTACTTTCTTCCATTTCTCCTCCTTCTCTCTTGTAGACCTTGTCTGTGTCACCTTACAGCATAAGAGTGGCTCCTGCTTTTCCAGGTGTTTGAATTCATTAATAGTTCTTTATTTTCTTTCTCATCTCCACAAACTTATTTTTCTCCCCTTTCCCTTTGTTGGAGGTGTTTCTTGACCATCTTTCTTCAGTGTGATGAAAAGGCTCCTAGCAGTCTCCTTGTGAGGAGCTTTGGCATTGCTGGGTGTTTGCTACTGGGGTGCAGTTGAGTCACAGACCAGAGAGGACGCTTTGCCACGGAGGAGACGGACAGTGCTAGTTTACTGAATGCCGACTCAACTGATTGAACATGACTCTTGGTGGTAGACAGGACAGCTGTTAGGGCAGGGACAAGGGACAAGGAAGGGTTGTGCAAATGGGAGATGTTGGAGAGGGTCTAGCGATATCAGAGGATCTGTGTGGTGGTTGAGTCCTTTGTGGCTGTTTAGAAATTGAGAAATCACGTCAAAAGATGTAAGATTATAGTTCAGGCCTCTCTCCTGTATTCAGAGCTGTTCTAGTAGCTTCACCAGCATCATGGGATATCTGTACCATGTCAGAAAATGTGGCAAAGGGGCTGCAGAGCTGGAGGAGATGACCCTGAAATGTCACCACTGTGGAAAGCCATATAAATCGAAGGGCTGGACTTGCGTATCACCTGAGGTCAGAGCATGGGCCCTGTGAGTACTGATTACTTTCCAGACCCTGTTTGGGGATCTATTTTGTGGTGACTACTTACCTTACATCCTCCCATACATCTTTGGTTCCTCATTTGTATCCCTTTTTATCTTTGAATGCTTTTGTTTTCTCTTTCGTGTTTTTCCTTGGTTCTCTAATTTCTGCCTTTTGAACATAATTAGGTTAGAGAAATCAAAGTTCACTGTATAATCTGTGCAGAAGTAAACTCATTATTATATTTTTAAAGCGTAAGGCATTCCCCTTTAGCTAGAAATTTGTGGAATTCTCTGTCCAGCTCGTCTTCTATCCCCATTGTTTTGTTTTGACTTTTTTTTTCTTGATTTCTAGGCTTGCCCCACTCCTGTTTTTTTTTTTTTTTCAAGGTAAATCAATGGTCCCATTTTTTAGTGTACAGTTTATAAGAGTTTTGACAAATCCATACAGTTGTATAGTCCCCACCACAGTCAAGATATAGAAGGATTTGACCACTGATCTATTTTCTGTCCCTATAGATATGCTTTTAAAAATTAGATCTACAAAGTACCTTCACATCAGCGTGTAGATTAGCGTTTGATTGAATAACTGGTGACTGTGGCCTAGTCAGGGTAACACATCAAAAAACCATCACACTCAGCATGACATAAATTTCCTTCTTTGGTTTCTTCTAGAATTTTAGAGTAATATGGTTTATATTTGATTCATTTTCAGTTACTTCTTATATGTACTATGAGATATGGATTGAGGTTCATGTCTTTGCACATGGCTATGTCTTGACCCTTAACTACTTCGCTTATTGAAGGAACAGATTTTATCCTAAGAAGTTTTTTCTTTTTTCCAATAAAATATGCATTAAGGTGGTGGAGCTTTATGCTAATGGAAAGCAAGCAAGTAAATAGCTTTGGTACTTAGAGCAGGAGGGATAGCTTTTAATCATTGGCTCTTAATGAACCCCACTTCTCAGGCCTGTGTTTTGCTATGTCTCATTCTTGCAGATCTCATTCTTTCCAGAGTCAGGACAGTCAGAGTGCTTAAAAGAGATGAGCCTGGAGCCAAAGAGTGGGGGTCGAGTTCAGAGGCGTTCTGCCAAGATAGCTGTGTACCACCTGCAGGAGCTGGCTTCTGCTGAACTGGCAAGGAATGGCCCTAAGAGGAAGGTGCTTCAGGATTTGGTACCTGATGATCGGAAGGTAAAGTAGAAACTTGTATTAACTTAGAACCATGTCTAATACTGTGCTTATGTACGGAAAAGTAAATGCACTTGAGTACATGATAAATGATATTTGCTTCTTTATTTTTAGAGATGGATATGTTTAATCCACTTTCAGTGTTGGATTCATGTGGGTCCTAGAGAGACAGTCTGTTCCAGAAGTTTCTTAAGGAACCCCATTATTTCTGGTCTACTTCCCGAGGGAACCAGAATTCCCAGATTAGTCTTTTGCTTAGTTGTTGCCCAGCATGTTTCCACTTTGTTAGTTCACATGTGGGAGTCTATATTTAGTTAATGCTTTCCATTTGTTTTCTAGCCACAGAACTCCTCTCCCCACGCACTCTTTTTTCCAATGAAAGCTTATCTAAAACACCAGTATGTGAAATAACTGAAAATGGAGTCACTCCAAATAACTAGAGGTAGTGAGCCCAAAGCCTTGTCTACTTGGCCTTCTCCTTGATACTTTATCATTACCTCCATGGTTCCAAGGTGTACTTGTGAGTGGGTACAGAACCCAGCTTGGAAGCCTTTGGGGTTTTTTGTTCGTTTGTTTTTTGTTTAAATCATTTATGTATTTGACAGAGAGTGAGAGAGCACAAGCAGGGGGAACAGCAGAGGGAGAAGGGAGAAGCAGGCTCTCCACTGAGCAGGGAGCCAATGTGGGGCCTCAATTCCAGGACTCTGGGATCTTGACCTGAGCTGAAGGCGGACGCTCAAAGGGCTGAGCCACCCAGGTGCCCCTGGAAGCCTTTGGTTGTAAAACAGATCAAAGACCAGAGGAACATTATTTGGCCAAGAGGAGACAAGGGGTATATGACTTAATGGGAGTAGTCATTCGAGAGCTTGGAGGATATACAGTAAGGATTAAGATTAGAGCTAAGGACCTATTACTCTCCATGGTATGGAGAAGAATAGTTTAGATTTGGCCTAGGGCTTTCACTCATGTGAGGGGAATGTCATAATTTATATGAAAATTTGTCAAATTTCAGAAGTTGATACCTCTTATTTGGCCTAAAAATCAGTCCAAGGAGTAATTGAATATCAAGGCATCCTGTCTTGTTTCAGACTTATTGCTATTTCCTGCCACAGGCTAAAGTATATGGTTATCTAAATTCGGTTTAAATGTGAATTTTATACATTGGTAAGTACATTGTGATATTATAGTCTCATCTGTGCATGGTCTGTCATAGGGAATTTAACATAAGTATTTGTTAGCTCATTGATAAGTTTTGATAGTCTTATCTAGCAGCTACTTTACTAAAATCATCTGTTTTGTTTCGACATTGTGTAGACAAAGGGAATTATTTTGATTTTTTAAACTAAAAATTCAGGGGAATCTGGGTGGTTCATTCTTAAGTGTCCAGCTCTTGATTTCGGCTCAGGTCATGATCTCAGGGTTGTGAGATTGAGTGAGCCCCATGTCAGGTTTGCACCGGGCATGGAGCCTGCGTAAGATTCTCTTCCTTTCCATGTGCCACAACCCCCCTCCCCAAATAAAATAAAATAACATAAATAAAAATAAAATAAATAAAATTAAAATAACATAAAATAAAAAGATAAGATAAGATATTAATTTGTTTGAATAGATTATACATTGTTGTCATTAAAGTCAAAATGATGATTAACATTGAGGTATCTCACTCTCACCCCATCCTGTTTGTCTTGTCTCCATGGTTAACCCATTCTCAAGATTTTCTGTGTCCTGCCAATGTTTCTTTTCTTTCTACTATTTTTTTCCCTGCCAGTGTTTCTGATGCAAACACAAGCAATATTGTCTAGAAAAGCTCTTGGTTTTCCTTTCCTCTCACGCTACTACACACTTAAGCTTTGGACATCAGATGTGTGGTTTGTCCATACAGACCAATTTCTAATCACCACCTGGGCATCCTACAAATAATTCAGTTCGACATTATCTATCTGGAGTTGGTGGCAGATCCTACAAGTTAAGGGCTCAGTCCACCGGACTGCTCCAATTTCAGATGCCAATCGCAAGTCTCAGTTTGCCACCTGTGCTTCTGAAGCGATTAGCTATAAATTGGGGTTCTATAACCCCTCCTTGGGTTTTGGTAATTGCTAGAATGGCTCACAGAACTCAGGGAAACACATTTACTGGTTGTTATAAAGAATATAATAAAACCTACAAGATGAAAAATCAGATGAAGAAATTTATATTAGAGTGAGGTCCTGGAAGAGTACCCAAGCACAGTAGGAGCTCCTGGCCCTTGGGAGTTGGGGGTGCCTCACCCTCTTGGCCATATATATGTTCTGAGGAAGCTATTTGAACCCCCATAATTTTGGGATTTTTTAGGGAGGTTTCATCACATAGGCACGATTGATTAACTCCATTTCTAGTCCCTGTGCCTTTCCAGAGAATGGGGAATTGGTCTGAAAGTGCCAAACTTCAAATCATGGCTTGTCTTTCTGGTGGCTAGCCCTCCCAAGGGCCCACCAAGAATTGCCTCAGTAGAATAAAAGTTACTCCTTTTCCAAGGGATTTGTGAGCTTTGTGTCAAATACTGGTATTAGTTAGGAATTTAGGTGTTTTAAGAGCTCCCTGTTGGGAACCAGGTTCAAAGACTAATTACTAACAGGAGCTGAGGGCAGAGGCCAATAAATATTTTTTATCTCACAAATAAATATTTCTTTTAGAAGAAACCATTTTATTTGGAAATAATTTTAGATTTACAGCCATTGCAGAATTAGTACAGAATTTCCATATGCTTTTCACCAGACTTCCTGTAATGTCAACATCTTCCGTAACCGATAGCATAGGATCCCATCACATGATCCCACCAGGATCCCACATTTAATTCTCTTTACCGTGGCTTCTTCGTCTCGTCTCATCTGTTATAATTCTTCTGGCTTTTTGTTGTTGTTTGTTTTTCTGTGTTTTTTACACTTTTGAAGAGGACGGGCTGGTTATTTTGTAGAATATCCCTCATATGGATTTGTCTAGTGTTTTCTTGAGATTGGATTGAGGGTTACATGTTTTTGTCAAGAATACCACAGTGTTACACCGTATCAGGAGGTATATGATATTTGTGTCTTTTTACTGATAACTTTGATCACTTGATGAGGGTGTTGCCCAATTTTCTCCAAGGCAAAATTATATTTCCCCCCCCTGTAATTAGTGAATATTTTGGGGGGAGATTGACAGTATGCAACTAGTTTGTGTCTTATCATACTTCTGCCCACTTACCATAGCATCCATCAGTGATTCTTGTCTGCAATAATTATAATTATATTATGGTGGTTTGCCTAATGATGGTTAGTGTTTCCATTATTTTTTCCATAGTTATTAATTGGAATTCTACTGTGAGAAAGATATGTCCTTTTTTTTTGATATGTCCTTTTATTCTATTAATCTGTTTATATCCATATGGACTCATGGATATTTTATTGTAGCATTATCATCCAGTGCTATTATTGTTGTTCAATTTATAGCTCAAATTGTCTCAGATTTGGTCATCAAGAGCTCTTCCAAGTGGGTTCCTATGTCTTTTTGAAATGCTTCTATCATTTTTTGAGCCCTTTTTTTTTGTTTTGACACCTCGAGATGCTATAGGGTCATCTCATATATTCCCTGTCCCAGAGCTGGAATCAACCATTTCTCTAAGGAATCCTGATTTCTTTTATTGGAGAATATATTTAAAAACCAAGATTTGAATGCTAGGTGTACTCATTCCTGCTAGGGTGTCATTGTTTCTGGGCCCTCTTAGTGGATAGAGCTAGGATCTATATGTATATTCATGGATACATGCACACACTCTGTTCTTTTTTAAAAAGATTTTATTTATCCATTTATTTAAGGGAGAGAGAGAGAGAGAAGAGAAAGAGAGAGCAGGGGGAGGAGCAGAGGGAGAAGGATAAGCAGACTCCATGCTGAGTGCAGAGCCTGACGTGGGCTTGATCCCATGACCCTGAGATCATGTCCTGCGCCAACATCAAGAGTCGGATGCGTAACTGACTGAGCTACTCACTCGCTCCCCTCTGTGTTCATGTCTGTCTGGGTATCAGTGTACAGATTTAAGGCCATGATACCTTCAATTCCAATCCAACACAAGTTTCATTCTTGCCTTCCTCTGTGCTTATTTCTAACTTCTTTCTCCAACAGTGAGAGACCTCTCATAGTGTACAATATATTTACTTACTTGCTTAGTTCTAGTATAACCTAGTTTCACAATTGTTAACCCATACCCCTGTAAAAACAGATTTACTACCTAGAGAACAATATTGTTATAGTTTTTAATCTTTAGCCTTACAGTATATAGTCAAAGTACTATTTTACAGTTACTTAGATTGGCTCCTTCCTCACTTCATTTGGTTTCTCATTTATCATCATTAGCTTCATGTGTTACTCTTACTACATTTTGGGTTCCCCCTACATCCCATTTAATTGAAATGAGTAATTTATCTTGGGAGTATGTGAAACATTGCCGTGGTTCTAAAAGTCAGACCTGTACCAAAAGTCTTCTTAGAGAAGGGCTACTGCCCTCTTCCCAGCTGTCCCATTCCTAATACCCTTCTATTTCCATCCCGTTCCCACCCTGCTCCCTGCAAAGAGAATCATGCTCAGTAGTTTCTGGTTATCCTTCTTATATTTTATGGGATGGATAACCAGATAATGCATATTTTCTTATATTCTTTTTTCTTACATAGATGCTTTTTTGTGTTTTGCTTTATTTCACTTAAAAGTCTGTCCTAGAAATCACTCCATATGTGCTCATAGATTATTCTCATTTCTGCATAAATATGATAGTTTATGAATATAATAGCTTATGTAAATATTCTGCTATCACTATAAAAGGATTTTATTTTATTATTTAAAGATTTTATTTATTTCCTCATGAGAGACACACACAGAGAGAGAGAGAGAGAGAGAGAGAGAACCAGAGACACAGGCAGAGGGAGAAGCAGGCTCCACGCAGGGAGCCTGACATGGGAGTGGATCCCAGGTCTCCAGGATCAGGCCCTTGGCTGAAGGTGGCGCCAAACCGCTGAGCCACCGGGCTGCCCCGCTATAAAAGGATTTTAGATGGTCCCATATACACTAGCTGCAGAGGAGAGGAGGTACTTACAAATGAAGCCAGCTCTGTGCTCTGATTGCTTTTATAGATTTGTCAGTGTTTCCTGAAGGTGACTTCCTTACTTCCCCTGACCTATGGGCTTTGGCTCTGTTTTTCTATCTCAGTATCTGTTTCAGATACTAAAATTTTTCAAGCAGGAGGATTGTTTTCTCACTGGAAACATAGCTATTACTTGTGGTGGGCTTTGTGAGAACTGTCTCCAAGTGCCAGCTGTCTCTTTTCTGGAAACTACAGTGTTGTTTTAAAGAAGAGACTAACCTGGAGCTCCAGTTAGCGCTAACCTGGCGCAATCGTTAGCGCGGTACTTCTGCGAAGAGGACTAACCTGTGTCAAAGCACATGAAGGCAAGTGCGAGGAATAGTTAATTCTCGTCTCAGGCAGTATCAGGAAAGATAGTGTATTCCATCCCCTGAGTTCTCTCACATCTTTTATTTTCACATTTTTGTTTTAAATGTTTCACATTTTTAGATTGAATCTCAGTGTTTGTGTTTGAATTTAAAAATACCCAGAATTAACGTGACACTTCTGAAGAAAAAGGAGAAATGCAGAGGGAGCAGGGAACAGACATTAAAACCACTCAAAATTCCACCACCCAGAGATGACTACTGTTAACGTGTTCATTATAACCTTCTAGCCTTTTCCCAATTTACATATATTTCTATCAAATGTATTATATATGTGCGTGTATGTATGTACCCTGTGTTTAAGTATACAATAATAAGTATAATTTACATGTAGTACATATTTGTATCCCTGGGGGTTTTTTTTGTAACAAGTGTTTTAGCTGTATAAAATGCTCTGTCAGTAGCTTTTTCAAACTATAGATGAAGTGCCATATCTGAAAATCTCCTGCCCTCTGTTAAAAATCAAACTATTCTAAGATTAAATTATAGAAAATTATACTTACCAGTGTTGGGTAAATTTGTACTTAAAGGCTCATACCTACTACAGTTTTTTTTGCACGTGAAAGGATGCTTGTCGAACTCCAGAATTACATAACCTGAAGAGTTGGGTGTGAAACTTTTGGGGTATTTTGGTTGGAAGTTGGGTTCCTCCAATAAAATATTTCTTGTCTCATAGTTAAAATATACTCGCCCTGGGCTGCCTACCTTCAGCCAGGAAGTGCTACACAAATGGAAGTCAGATATCAAGAAATACCATCGCATTCAGTGCCCTAACCAGGTGGTTCTTTCTCATTTTTTTATTCCGTAAATGTTTATCAAACTGCTGTTTCAGTTATTTATTCCGTCATGATGAAGTACATGAACCTCAGTGGCTTAAAACCTCAGTTATTTTATTTGTTCAGAATTCTATAAATCAGTAATTCTGCCAGGGCTCAAAGAACATTCTCCTGTCGTACGTGGCATCAAGTGGGATCATTCGTGGGTTGTATTTAGCTGCAAGCTCAGATGGGACCTGATGTCCAAGATGGCTTCTGTGCAGCCAATTGAGCTGGGAGCTCGGCTGTCCACATGGCCTCTCTCCATCAGGGTGTAGTGGGTTACCAGCAGGGCACATGGCAACTGACTTTTCAGAGTATCCCAGGAACACGAAGCCGCAGATCTCTTAAGGCCTAGCTTCAGAATTTGTTCAACATCATTTCTATGGGATTCTATTGGTCAGAGGAATTACAGGGTTCACCCAGATTCAAAGGGAGGGTAAGTAGCCTCCACTTCTTGCAGGAAAGAGTGGCAGAGAATTTCCAGCCATCTTCTACTCTACCACAACCATATATGCAGAACTATGGGAAGAAGCAAATACACAAGAAATAGGAGACACCTTTGTACTGAAGAAGGCAGATTTTTTTTTTAATTTTTTAAAAAATTTTATTTATTTATGATAGTCACAGAGAGAGAGAGAGAGGCAGAGACACAGGCAGAGGGAGAAGCAGGCTCCATGCACCGGGAGCCTGACGTGGGATTCAATCCCGGGTCTCCAGGATCGCGCCCTGGGCCAAAGGCAGGCGCCAAACCGCTGCGCCACCCAGGGATCCCAAGAAGGCAGATTTTAAAAAAATATCTAACTGCAATTTTCTGTTTCTCAGAGTGTCAGAGAAAAAGTAGCAGGGAAGAGAATATCTTAAGCTTTTCTCAACAACTTGTTCACCATTTGTTTTTAAACCTTTCTTTGGTTTTTCTTTTTTGCTTTTGTGGCTTGTGTGTGAATTTTTTTCCTGTTTGGTTTGTAACGTGATTTATTGGGCTTCTTCCTCCAAATGTAGGGCTGGTCAGTGTAAATAAATGGCCAGGTTGCTAAGAGAAGGATGCGGTTTGCTATAGTTTTCATGGATTTCTTCTTCTCTTTTTCAGGGTTGTGAAGCGGTCTACAGTAGTGTATCAGGCCTTAAAGCTCACCTGGGCTCTTGTACCTTGGTTTGTAACTTTCTGAACTATTTATCTTAACATGACGTCTAAAATAGTCTGACATGGAAGAGAATTCAGTTTAGATGAACAGCTAGTTGTCCTGTTTGCCATTATCTTCAGAGGCTGGCTTAGTTTTTTCATGTCCTAAAGATGCTTGGTCTGTTATTAGAGGGGATGCCCGGATATGTTCAAGATACAGGAAAAGCCAACATAGCCTTAAGTCTTATCAGTTAAGGAATTTGGAGAAATATATTATTAATTTTAGTCTCTACCAGGGATTTAACATCTTCCACCTGAGCCTCTCCTGCCTTGGGGCTTCCCTATCTTATCGGGCCTTAAACTTTCTTGAATCAACTTACATGTGTTTATCTGGATTGTTGAAGATCCTCTACTCCCATCTGAATTGTACTGGCCTCTGGGGATGAGAAGTAGGCTCTATCTGCTGTCAGGCAGATGGCTGTTCACCTCACTGAATCTTTTTTGTGTTGACCCAGGTGCCCTACAAACTGCTGTAACTTTTTAATTCCCATTCAGAAATATCTCTTCACACAAAAGGAGCCCCATGGGCACTCAGGGCTTCAGGAGTCAAGGCAGCACGGGAGTGTAGACATCCAAACCCCATCTGTCCAGGAATGCTTAGGAGTTTGTCATCATGATCTTAGTTTCAGAGTCCTTAACCTAGGTGTTGCAGATGATTCTTCTCGAATTCTGGATGTCCAAGGCACTCTTTGAAACAGTGGATTATGGTGGGAAGAATTATATGCATTGGTGCCTCTGGTGAACCTCAGGAGTCCAAGAGTCATTCCAAGAGAACCAGGAAGGGAAAGAAACAAGGAAGTTAGAAAAGTGTGACAGGTTTTATAGCAAAAGAAGGAGAACCTCAGTTTGTGTTGAATGGGTGGGGGTATTACGTATAGAATTATAAGTAGGATAGATTTATAGTGGTGATAGTCTGCCCAACCGAGTTTTCCTAAATGTATTGCTGTTTTGGATTTTCTTCCTTCTTTGCTGAAGTAAAATCCCCGCCCTTTCTGTCTCTTAACAATCTCCCACATGGCTCAGGTATGTGTTCCTGAATTTACGAGTAATTCCCTTTTCTTTCTCTCTTGAAAACAGGGAAACTTTGTGGCTGGAAAATACAAGTGTCTTCTGTGTCAAAAAGAATTTGTGTCAGAGAGTGGTGTCAAGTATCACATCAACTCTGTCCATGCTGAGGTGAGGTCCCTGCTTTCCCCGCCATGTTTTTGTGATCCTGTGGAACCCATACGTATGTGCCCCCAAAAGTGGATTTTGTGCGTTTTTATGGGCTGGGACTGTTGAGAAAAGGAATTTGAAAGTGCTTACCAGAGACAGTTAAAATACTTTGTGAAATTAGATGTGTAATTGTATTTTTATGTGAAAGCATTTGAAATCACTGTAAGTGTGAGCACCCCTGAGCTCTTGTGATTCTTTTAAATTCAGTTAAACCGGGATCCCTGGGTGGCGCAGCGGTTTGGCGCCTGCCTTTGGCCCAGGGCGCAATCCTAGAGACCCGGGATCGAATCCCACGTCAGGCTCCCGGTGCATGGAGCCTGCTTCTCCCTCTGCCTGTGTCTTTGCCTCTCTCTCTGTGACTATCATAAATAAATAAAAATTTAAAAAAAATAAAATAAAAATAAATTCAGTTAAACCAAGAGTTTGGGCACTGGGCTGAGTTTATAGCTGTAGAATTCTTGTTTTATAGCAGTCTCTGTACTTCTGTTTTCTCCTATTCTAAGGCCTTTGAGCAATCTGTTTTTAATGTTTCAAATACTGCAAAGAAACGACGATAAGGGACATCAGTGAGACAAACTGGAGAAATTGGTATACTGGCTCTATTAAATAACAGTGATGAGTCAATGTTCATGTTCCCAAATGTGATCATTGTGTTGTAGCTGTGCAGAATGCCCTTGTTCTCAGGCAGATCTATGCTAAAGTTTTTAGGGATGAAATATGTCTACAAATAACTTGCAAATGGTTCAGCAAAAGGAAGAGAAGAAGGAAGAAAGGGAAGAGAGGTAGGCAGTGGTAAATCTAGGATTCATTGAATTCTTGTCACTTTTCTTAAGGTCTGTAAATTTTCAAAATTAAAGAATCAATTCTGGGGTGCCTGGGTGGTTCAGTGGTTGAGCGTCTGCCTTTCACTCAAGTCATGATCCTGGGGTCCTGGAATGGAGTCCCATATTAGGCTCCTCACAGGGAGCCTACTTCTCCCTCTATGTCTCTGCCTCTCTCAATAAATAAATAAATAAATAAATAAATAAATAAATAAATAAATAAATAAATAAATAAATAAATTCTGCATAAAAATACTTTAAGTACAGAAAGTCAAGAGGTTTCTCTTGGGGCAAGTTTTTAGTTATACAGGTCAATAGAGAAATTGTTTCCTGTGTAATTAAATACCTGTATTTCAAAAGCTTAAGGAGTAGAGTGTGCATTCTCTTGGAATATCTTACCGCAGAAGCTATTGTGGCCTAATAAGGAAAAAGAGCAAACACCTTCAACTGTTTTCTGCCCTCACATTTAATAGTTCTTAACGCTATGGGCTATAGTTAGTGTCATGAAATGTGGTCTCTGTTGTTTTACAGGTTTAAGCTTTGGGAATCGCTTTCTATACCTGAGATTTCCTCTGGAAGGCAGTCGGTCATATCTTTCTCATAGTAATAGTGTAAATACTTCAGGAAGTAGTTAAAAGATAATTAATCTCCTAAGAAAATCCAGCCTTTATGTAGTGAGCCTATTTCTCCAATTTCTTCTTAAAAAGTTGGAAACAACAAATTTCACTTGGTTTGGAGTTTGTTCTCCAAGTCTTATTAGTTCAATGATTTGTGCCTATATTTATAAATTATACGTGGTGGTAAAAGATTTTCACTCTGTTCCTCCCTCTCTGCCTCACATATTCTGAAGCTACTTTTCTTCAACAGAAATTTTCAAATACATGAAAATGGACAGAATAGTATAATGAACAGCCTAACAGACATCAGTGTGTGGCCAATCTTCTTTTCCTTTATAATCACACCCACTTTTCTTGTCCCCTAAAGGCTTATTTTAAAGCAAATTCCACATACCATGTCAACTGTCACTGCTTCTTTTGATGTGTGTGTCTAAACTATAAGGACTTCTAAAAATGTATAAGCACAACCATCATTACACATAAAAAATTAGCAAAGAATGGTTCTTGAATATCATCATATACCTAGTCATTATTGAAATTATTTAAATTTCCTTGATTGCCTCATAATTTTTTTTCAGAGATGGCTTGTTCAGGAGGAAGAAAAAAAAATGTCCGTGTACTGTATATTTTAATCTAGAGTGCTATCCAATAGAAATGTAATGTGAGTCTGTATATAATTTCAGATTTCCTAGTACACACATTCTAAAAATTTTTTTAAATAAAAATAGGTGAAATTAATGTTGATAATATATTTTATAAAACCTAGTGTACCTAAAATATTATCTTTTAAACATGTAGTTAATAAAAATTAATGAGATACTTTACATTTTTTCATACTAAGTCTTTGAAATACAATGTGTATTTTTTATATTGAAAGCATATCTCAATTGCAGGTCTAGAAGTTTCCCCTACTCCCCCTTTTTATATGTTGGAGAAACGGTCATTTGTCACATGTGTATACACATTTTGGATTTTGCTGAGTGCATTCCTGTGGTGGTGGTGGTCCTCTCTCAGGGTATTTCCTGTGAATCAGTAGTTAGACCTAGAAGACTGATCAGATCACTTGATTTCAATTGAAATCCTCCCGCCCTCCCTCCCTTTCTTCCCTTCCTTCCTTCCTTCCTTCCTTCCTTCCTTCCTTCCTTCCTTCCTTCCTTCCTTCCTTCCTTCCTTCCTTCCTTCCTTCCTTCTTCCCCAAGAGTGTTTCATAATTGGATTGCATGTTCCTCAACTGTTAATTTTTTAAACTGAGTCTCAGAGAGGTTGAGTAATTTCCCCATGGTCACAGAGCCAGAAACAGCTGAGATTTGCACTAAGGGTCTGGCTGTAGAATTCATGCCCTTAACCACTATACTTTCATTAAATAAAAATGTCCTATGGCCCAAAGCTTTATAGTTCATGAGATTTTTACAAAGGAGATAAATAAGTAGGATGATGCTAAGTGAACACTTTGTAGTTCACTTACTGAAGTATGAAGTACCCCAAATCGTGTGCTACACAATAAATGCTTATAATGACTACTCACTATTCTGTATTGAATTTCTCCCATTTAAAGTACAGAATTATAAGCTCTGGTTCCCTATCCGTTTCCTTCTTACTGTGTTCTGCCCTAGCCGTGCCTTTTAGAAAATCTTCTCGCACCCAGGGCGCCTGGGTGGCTCACTCGGTTCAGCATGGGATTCTTGATGTCATCTCAGGTCAAGATCTTAGGGTCGCGGGATCGAACCCCAGCCTAGGGCTCCATGCTTGGTGGGAGGGGTGGGTATAGGCTGGAGATTCTCTCTTGCCCTCTGCCCCTCCCCCTCCTCGTGCTCTCTTTCTCTGTCAAATAAATAAGTAAATCTTTCAAAAACGAAAGAATTTCTTCCCAAAACCATTCCTTGTGCTCTCTACTGTGTATTGACTGGATAATTTTTCCATTTTGCCTCTGTAGGACTGGTTCGTCGTAAACCCAACCACCACCAAAAGCTTTGAAAAGCTAATGAAGATAAAGCAGCGGCAGCAGGAAGAAGAAAAGCGGAGACAGCAGCACAGGAGCAGAAGGTCTCTGCGAAGGCTGCAGCAGCCAGGCATCCAGCTGCCTGAGGCGGAGCTGAGTCTTAGAGTAGGGAAGGATCAGAGGAGGAATAACGAGGAATTGCTAGTGTCGACCTCCTATAAGGAACCGGAGCAGGAGCCAGTGCCAGCACAGTTCCAGAAAGTAAAGCCCCCAAAGACTCATCATAAACGAGGAAGGAAATAGGCAGGCAGTGTGAAAGCTCCTAGGAGAGCAAATGGGATGCTGTTGTCACGGGGACCTGTGCTGGGAGGACTGAGTCACTGGGGCTGAGCGAGGAGAAATGTACTCTTTTGTTTGTGTAAGGCTGTGACTTTCTCAGCTCCTTCCTCCTGTGTAAATTTCACTGTTCTATTTATTCACTTTTACCCCACTCCCCCCCCACCCCCTCTTGGGTAGGTGTTCCTGCTATTCCTCATTGGAGTCCTCTTGTTGTTCTCTCATTTTGCCCAAAGAGCTCCCTCTTCAGGCCAACTGTGGGCCATTCTTGCTCTGTACAAAACTGAGAAACCCATTTGGTTGTCCTTTTCCTTCCCGGGCTATAGAATGTTCTCGGACTCTCCACTGATTAGTCATTCCATCATTTCGCTTATAAAACAATTCCAAATTAATTTTTAAGAATCATACTGATTTATCATTTTGTATTTGTGATATAACAATCCTAGAAGCTAGAACTGTTGTCACTCATGTAATAAGCTTATCCTGTCTCCCTGGGTAACAGATTTTATGGAGGCCGTTTGTTCTCTCTCAGTGTGGTTTTAGGATTGAAAGTAAGAAAATGGACTTAAGATGAAAAAGCTAGAACCTCTCTATGCTGGTTTTACTGGGAAGTGTTTCGTTTGTCCCAAGTAGCAGTGACTGGCTAGACCCACAAGCATGAAAAGCAGCCCAAACATCAAAATGTCCCAAACATGAAAATGATTGGAAAGCAGGAAGTAGACGAAGCAATAAATACTGCCTTGACTTTCCTAGGGCTTGAGTCCTCATCTGTTGCTATGATCAGTGTCCTCTGGGCGCTTGTGCCCCACCCCCAACCCCTCAACTCCCAACCCCCAGTTTTAAGGATGAAGAATTACCGCATTGCACTTGATGTTTTGACACAGAATCCTAGTGTTCCTAGTAATGCCATAGACTGGCAGCCAAGGGGCACATTCCGTCTCCCCTGGGCTTGACCTCACTTGTTCGTCTACACCACGCTAAGTCCTTATTCCTCCCCTTAGCCGACGTCTTGTCTTTTGGAGTTTTCTGAGAATATCGTCCTCTGTCCTCTTTTGTATGTGGCGTTTATCCTCTTTATATCTTGAGACTTGACACCAGATGTAGGTATTTCTCTGGTGTTGGAAAGAAAAATTCCTTTTCTGTACCTCATGCCTACCTGGTAATGTCTAGTGGGCTACTTTTCTTCTTCAAGGCTGGCTTTCTCTGGAGCATTGTTTAGAACAGCTCTGTTGTGTTTCTAGATTCTCTTCCCCTCTTCCATAAATATTGGTCTTATATATTCTTGCCAACTTTTGTGGCATATGCCACATAAAAAGCAAGGGCCCTTAACCCTGATATGGATAAATACTACCTTTTCAAATTCTGAAAGGCTGTTACTGCTCTTTAACTCTGTATTCTGTGCTGCTCCACATAGCTTTAAAATGTGGGCTTTTGTGAAGACCACTTTCAAACAAGGGAGCACTGAAACCAGATTTGGATACTGCCAGATAGATAGTTTTGAAACAGGTCAATGACGTGGTATGTCCAGTCTACCTTTTCATTTTCATTGGCAGTTGCACCCTTGAAACCCTTTCGGTAGGTGAGGATTGTCAGGGAGGAGAAATGAAGAAGCTATATTAATTTCTGGTGAGTAAGACTTGGGGAATGTTGGGCAATGACAAAAGAAATAAATGACTGTCGGTTAGAATGATGTTTCCAGGTGTTCATTGACTCCAACCTGCTGCCCGACTCCTTGCCGACACAGTGTATGGGGATAAGAAGATGGCTAGACATGGGAGTGGGTTTGAAATAAGTACCAAATGTGGTGTCTCAGTAGTTTTTTAGTTCCTGAAATGTGTTGGCTAAAACGAGTAATTTGTTTGAGGTTAAAGTGAATTAGTATAGGAAACTTGTCCAGTCTCATCTAGTGCCATTGTAGGCACTTTAAAAAAATTTTCCTTCCTGGGGTGCCTCGGTGGCTCAGTTGGTTAAGCACCTGACTTAGGTGTAGGTCATGATCTTGGGGTCCTGGGATCAAGCCCCACGTCGGGATCTTCACTCGGCAGGGAGTCTGCTTGTCCCTCTGCCCCTCCTCCTGCTCATGCTCTCTATCTCTCTCTCTCCTTCTCTTAAATAAAGAGGGCAGCCCCAGTGGCGCAGCGGTTTAGCGCCGCCTGCAGCCAGGTTGTGATCCTGGAGACTGGGGATCGAGTCCCATATCAGGCTTCTTGCATGGAGCCTGCCTCTCCCTCTGCCTGTGTCTCTGCCTCTCTCTCTCTCTCTCTCTCTCTCTCTCTCTCTCTCTCTCTCGTGTCCCTCATGAATAAATAAATAAAATCTTAAAAAAAAAAAAAAAGAAAGAAAATTTGTGAAAAAAAACTTTTCCTTCCTGAGGCCAGGTCTCAGCAAGTCTCAGTAGAGAGTATCATAATCATTCTACTGAGTTTTTAAGTTTTTAAACAAAGTTCATTAGAATACAAATTTGACAATATCGAACATAGCCAGGTTGTAGCGAATGTGAACTCTCATGCACGGTTTGGAATGTAACATGGTACAATCACTTTGGAAACGATTTGTTAGTATCTAGTCAAGCTGAAAATATGCCTTAAGATGCAGCAGTTTTACTCCTGGGTATATACAGAGGGAAATCCTCCTGCCCAGGTATACCAGGAGACATAAACAAAGAATGATACTGTAGTACGGTTGATACCACATAGCAGAGACGAATAGCTGTCCACCATAATCTGCTCTCACCTTGCAGAGTTATAGGATTACAGGACAAATGGTTAGATTATGTTTCCCAGCTCTCTAACCCCCTGCCCCTGTATCGAAGGGGAGCCAACTCACTTCTCTCCAGTAGAATGTGAATGGAAGTGAGGGTGTCACATCCAAGCTAGAATTTTTAAGAAAATGAGTGTACTTCTATGCTTCTTTTCCCCCTTCCTTGGGCCAGATGCAGATGATAAAATGGCTTTAGAGGGTGGCAGAGCACAAAATGGGAAATGGTTGATGCCCCGAATCACCCCATGAAGAACTAATCACCAACCAGGAACATCTATCTGAAGAGAAAAAAGATCTGTTATTTGAGGCACTATACCTTCTTGGGTCTCTTTGTTAACCTACTTTAAAACTAATCTAATCTTCCATCAGGAGAAGGGATAAATCGGGATACAGTTATATACTGAAATACTATACAGCGATAAAATTAAGGCTCCTTGTTTCATGAATACATCTCAAAAATAATTCCTGGGAAAAGCAAGTTACAGAATACATGAAGTAGGCCATTTATAAAAGGCTTAAAGACAACGCTCTATATGGTTTATGGATATATAAAAATATATTTATATGCTATATATGTAAATATGTGTATGTAGTATACATTTATAGTTTAATATCATATGTATATGTATACGTGGCATGAAAACATGCACAGGAATGATAAACACCAAATTTAGGACAGTGCTTCTGGGACTCAGAAGGACTACAAGTGAATTTTTAAGTTCTTATTTCTTAAGGTGGATAGTGAGTTTGTTCTGATCTTCTGTATTTTGTGTCTGAAATACTTCTTTTAAAAAATCAGTGCCCACAAACTGTTCTGCTCACCTCCTTTAATAGGGAACACCTTAGAAATGTTACTTGTCTTAACCTTTCATTTTCCCTTCACCCTTTAGTCTGCTCTTCTTTCTATTTAAGTCTATTTCAGCTGCCCTACTCCAAACCATCATCACCTCTTGCCTAGACTATAAGTTTCCTAATTGTTTCCTTCTGATTTTTACTGGTTTGGATACACTCCACATAACAGCCTTAGTGAGTTTTTAAACTTGTAAATCAGAGCTCGTTCACCAGCTCAAAGCCTGCTGGTTTCCCATTCCACTTAGAATCCAAATCACTCCCTCCTTGTCCCACAAGGCCTTCTCCTCCTCCTGCCAACCCATTTAGCCTCTTCTTCCCCTACTCCTTTGTTCTCTGACCATTCCCCAGCTAACCTTTAGCCATATTGACCTTTTTGTTCCTGGAACCTAGTAAGCTCATTCCCATCTTAGGACCTTTGCATACACTGTTCCCATTGCCTGGAATGGCTTCTTCCTTGGGCTTTGCAAGGTAGGCTTCATTGTATCATTTAGGTCTTAACCTACATTTCACCTCGGAGGTCCTTTTCCACCTAAATGCACTTTCTGTAACATCACTGTGTTTAGTTTTCTTCATTGCAAAGCAGATTCAAAGTAGATTGAAGTATTAGTTGGCCAGCCTACTGCTCACTTGCAGGTATGCATTTCAAATTATCTTTATCAGATGATTCACTCTCTAAATAGTCTTCAGGCTCTCAAAGCCTCACTTGGAAAGGGACAGACGTAAAGCAGCAATACACCAGATTCATGATCTGGGATAATAGGAATGAAAAAGAAACATATGAGATGGAAATTATCCACTCCCCACTTAGGTAACTGGGACAGCAAAGGCAGGAGGGAAATTAACAGCAGAATACTAAGATTCTAAATCCCTCTTGCTTTCTAACTCCTTATCGAGCCTTGGTATGTATTTTCCTACGCTTTTTGGCACATTTTTGCATCTACAGAGAATAAGGCTTCAAATTTGTGTTGGTTACCATATTTTTCAGATTCAGTCTTTCTGTATTTTCGGCTCAAGAACTGAAGGTTAAGTTACCTGCATACTATCTAAAATTCTACTTTCTGTATCGAAATTGGTTTTATTATATCCATACTAGTATGAATGAGATATACAGAAGCAGTAGTAAGAGAAAAGTGATGAAACAGGAAATCCGTTACTGGGGAAAAGTCAACGGATACAGTATAATCTAAGGTTTTTATTTCTAATAAGCTACACATTAAAAACATTGTTAAAGGTAGACGGTGAAGGCATTGAGGGAGAAAAAACGTTTTACTCCACAATTTTAAAGGAATTCATTTTTACCTAGGCATGAAACTGAAAACTCAGGAAAATTATTTTGAAGTTTTTAATCACTGACAATTTCTGGATTACATAAAGTTGACTTTATTTTCCCATAGAGGAGCAATGTTAAAATGTGGGATTATATTTCTGTACTAGGATTCAGCATGCAAATAAATAACTAGTCTAACCGTCTATATGTCCTCAGTGCAAAAAAATTTTTAAAAACTACCATAAAAGTCTTACTAATTAAAAATATTATTTCCAGTTCTTCTAAATTAGCAATAAACTTCTTTGGCTATGATGGATACTGCCACTGCACAAAGCTTGTTCTTCTCAATAGACATAAATATAAGGCACTTTTAATTATAAAAGGCATTTCAAAATGTACTATCAGGTACACACATAGTAAGAAAATGTAGAAGTGACCTAAACCTGAAGTACTTATATTTAAGTAATCTTACTCGTTGTCTTAGAATTCAGAATGTTGTTAGGGAAATAGACGGCACAAGACTCTTTACAGTTGTCCCAATATTTTAAAACGTTTTTCACATATTTTCCTGAAATAAGTAGAGGCATTCAGTTACCTCATTAATGCTAGATGTATTTCTTGACAGAAAAGGTTTTTCAAAAGTTAAGAGTTGACCTAATATCTGCTCTTCCCTTAATTTACTCAAAGCTAAAATTGTAGGGGCTGAGCATTAGACAAAAGGTCATTCTGCCCAGTGTTTTTTTTTTTTTTTTTTTTTTTTGCCTAGCTCTTAATGAACATATTGCTTAAATTACTTTTCCACTCTTGACAAAACTATAGAAGCAGCTGCCTGGTCAGTGGTGCAAACTTGAAAAAGACCTTAAAAGCACTTTGCCTTTTTTTTTTTGTTGTTTGTTTTTTTTTTTTTGATCACTTTCCCTTTTCTGTGTGGAGCTGGCCAGGAGGCATGAGGATAAGCAGTTTGTTTACAGAGAGGAAGGTATTATATAAAGTCAATCTGAAATGCTACTCTTAGAAATCTAACTTGGCCACACGAAATAAATCACACCACTGTCTTCCTTTCACTACCTCCAGGTGGTCTCTTGAGCTAGTTTAATGTACTGGTGTTTGGGAAATGGTGTTATCTAGAGATTTGAGGAACATCCCATTTATTAACAAGATCTAATTAAGGAAAAATCTAATTAAAGGAAGCTGGTGGCACAAATATCCAGCAGTACTGCTGGAAAAATGCACCTAATATTTCACACTAACACATCATGATGGATACTTTGCCATAGCAATCTGAGATCCTAAAGCCTTCCTAACTAAGTTTATGCAGCCATCGGTTTATAAGAATACTTGCTCCAGTCTTTATTTACGCAGTGTTATTTTAGGAATTGGTTTGGATTAATCTTTGGTTTGGTACTCAGAGGTGTTAATGTGGTCCTTGGAGCATCCTGTCCTGGGCACCAATTACGCCTTCTTTGCAATCGTTGCCTCGCCCGGATTAAGCCCTCCACATACCACTGTTCCAGCTGCAGCTGCTGCTTCTGATTTTCTAACTGGCTTTTAGTAGCTTGCAACTCCTGGCACTGCTGAGTTTGCTGCAGTAACTTCTTCCGTAACTCCCGGTTCTCTCTCCTGATGCCACGGTAGAACTCAAAAGTATACTGCTTTGCTTCCAACTCCAAGGCCTGGGCCTTCCCGTCAAGCTCCTTTCTTTTCCTCTTTCCCAACTGCCCCATGTCTGGCTCACTCAGTTGTTTCTCTAGAAATGCTTTTTCCTGGAGTAACTGGACCTGGATTTCCTGTTTCTTGGCATCTGTCTCAGCTGGGGTTTTCTTTTTCTCGTCCTGTAATATCTGGATTTCTCTCTCCTGTTTCTCCTTTAACAGTGAAATTTTCCTCAGTGTCTGCAACTGCTGCTTTAAGTTGCATTGGATCTTTTCCTTCTGCAAAAGCTCCCTTTTAAACACTGAAGTTTGTTTCGCATATTTGGAGGCATAGTCTCGTCTCCTTTGTTCAATCTCCTGACTTTTTTGTAAATAGCTGTTCCACAGCTTTTCAGGCTGCATTCTATACTCTTCAGTTTTGTTGGTTAGATATTCCAGGAAGAATTTGTTTTCAGTCTGGACAAGTAACTTCTCAGCATATAGCTGCTTGGTTTCCTCCATTAGTGACTCTTGCTGGCTTTGAGCTTGTTTTATTTGGTTGTTCAGCTTTGTCATTTCCACCACTGCCTTTTCTTTAAACCTCATCTCTGACTTGCTTAGCTTCTCTGGCTTGAAAAAATCATTTATTAAACTAAGATACGGTGGAGAGGAACTCCTAGAGTCCTTAGCAAACCTGAAGGAAGAACAAGTAAGACATTCCCCCATCAATTCTTTTTTTTTCTTAAGATTTTATTTATTTATTCATTAGACACACACACACACACACACACACACACACACAGGCAGAGAGCCTGACCTGAGACTCCATCCCGGGACTCGGGGATCGTGCCTGGAGCCAAAGGCCGACGCCACACCGCTGAGCCACCCGGGCTGCCCCTCCCCATCAATTCTTAATGAAAGTTTAGTAAACACAAAATGCACAAGTATACTTTAATTCACATGAGAAAATATTTTTTGAGTACCTATTATGGTTCTGCACTCTGCGAGGCACCAGGGTAGAGATGAATGAATGTGGCTTACAATTTACAAGCACGCATTCACTACAACCCCCGTAAGGCATTCCCTCCGTTTTAGAGAGGAGAAAACAAGTTCAGAGAATTTAAACGACGCCAGCAGTGGCAGCGCGTGGGTGTGAAACCTCGAGTTTAAGATTCACTGAACACTGCAGTAGCCACAAAGGGCGACGGGACCCGCTGAGGTGGGCGAGAGCAGCAATACATTTCCCGGCTTTTCCAGCCCCTTCCCGGTATCCGGGGACACTTCCGTGGAGGGAAAAGCGCCCCTTTCAGTACCTACTTGCTCCCGGAATCCGAGCGTCCGTCTCCAAGGCGACGGTGAGGCTCACCGAGGGGGACCGCCAAGGAAGGAGCGCTCGAGTCAGGGGCCCCCGACGCGCGGACGCGGCGCCCCCTTGCGGAACGTTTCCGCAGTTTCTCGGTTCTGTGCTCCACGGGGGTCGGCGCCGCCCAGCAACCCCCGGGGTCGCACTCCGCCCCAGTCCCAGCCTGTCCAGCCCTGAGCTCCTGAACCTCGTCGGCTGCCGAATAAGGCCCAGCAGCCAGTTCCCCGGCGGCTCCGTCCCCCGCTCCTTGGGGGCGGAAGGAGAAGCGCACTCTCCTCATTTGCGACCTGGGGGCGCCCTGCCTTGGGGACCGCATCTCGTCTTGCCCTCCTGGGGACCAGAGCGTCGTCTCTCCCAGACCCTTCGTTCCGTTGCGGCGGTGAGCGCCTGTCCCCCGGGTCCTCCCCTTCCTCCCCTGCCCTCCATTTCCCCGCCCCTGCCCCTGGTTGGCCCGGAGGCGAGGATGCTCTGGCGAGCGGCCCGCCCCTCCGCCTTCCCCGGCCGCGCGGCGGAGGCTCTAGCGTCCCTTGCGGCCCGCGGCGGCACGGAAGCCTCTCTAGGTGCGCGGCGTCTCTATGGTGGAGCGGGCGGAGCGCGAGGAAGATGGCGGCGCCCGCGGAGGCCGCTGAGGAGCGGGCTTCGGGGGGTCCTCGGCCCCCAGTGTGTCTGTTGGTGTTAGGAATGGCGGGATCTGGGAAGACCACCTTTGTACAGGTGACGTACAGGGCGCGGGAGTAGGAGGTGCGCTCGAGAGGTTGTCAGTGGTGGGCGGAAGGCCAGGGGGACCTCGAGGACGCGCTCGCGAGTTGAAGGGGATCCGCGTGGGGCTTTCAGGACCTCGCCAGCAGCTCCGGCCCCGAGCCTTTTCGGGCTCTAGCCTGGTTCGGTTAGGGCTCTCTTCTCCGCACCCTCAGTTCGTATTTGCTACAGCTTGCCACGTTGTTCTGGAATCGTCTTGCCGCTGACACTGCCGCCCCCTGGAAGGCGGGGGCTCCCACGTCGCCGGCAGTTAGTGCGGTGCTGGCGCCCAGGCCCTGGGTGGGGATTACTACGGTGTGGCTTCTTGCGCGGCTCTTCCGTCTCGAGCGCTGGAGAGACCGCGATCGAATTTGACAAGGTTCCCGCTTTATCGGAGCTGATGTTTTAATGGGAGTGATGGGGAGAAACCTCACACGAATCAAGTGATTAAGTGATCGACCGACAATAGGGGAGGCCCTGTTGGCGGGATGATCAAGAAAAGAAAGCATTTCACCTGAGAGTTGAATGCTGGAGGCGGATCCTGGGGACGAGCGTTTCAGGTAGAGGGAGGGACACGTAGTGCAGAAGTCTTCAGCTGTGATCCATAAAGGAATCTCGGCCCCTTATCATTCCCTCGGCCTCACTCCACCGCTCTTCTCGCGTCTCTGCAGAGGCTTACTGGACATCTGCATAGCCGAGGCTCTCCACCTTATGTGGTTAATCTGGACCCGGCTGTACATGAAGTACCCTTTCCTGCCAATATTGGTGAGTAAACTGGAACAGAACTCTGAAGTTCTTCAGAAAACCAAAAGCCTCCAGCCGGGCAAATCTCTAATGCTTTCATTTTTCGTTTTCTCTAAACTATCTTTCATTTTCCTTGAATTTCCTAAGACTTCTAAACCATTTTCTTTGTTGACTCCTTTCCCTAAGTATATTAGTTTCCTTACCTCTCACTCTCGTGTCTCCGCTCGTTCTGATCCGAGGGTGGCAGGCTATTGTTACTTCATTTGTATTTTTTAAACATCTTATTTCTTGGACAGCCCGGGTGGCTCAGCGGTTTAGCGCCGCCTTCAGTCTAGGGCGTGACCCTGGAGACACGCAACCCCCGGGGTCGTGTCTGTGTCACTCGTGAATACATAAATAAAATCTTTAAAAAGAAGAAAAAAAAGATTTTCTTTATTCGTGAGAGAGAGAGAGGCAGAGACACAGGCATATACATAGATATGCATATATGCATTGTTTTGGGGAAAGGTTTCCGGTTATCATCAGACTTCCAGAGAAATCTGTGACTCTGACAGAAATTAAGGGTGAATATGATGCATTGTCATGATTCTTGATTGAATCTAGGAGCCTGGGATCCCCGGGTGGCTCAGCGGTTTAGTGCCTGCCTTCGGCCCAGGGCATGATCCTGGAGTCCCGGGATGGAGTCCCATATCAGGCTACCTGCATGGAGCCTGCTTCTCCATCTGCCTGTGTCTCTGCCTCTCTGTCTCTGTCTCTGTGTCTCTCATGAATAAATAAATCTTGAAATCTTGAAAAAAAAAAAAAGAATCTAGGAGCTTCCTGATTTTCAGGCTGTCACTGTGCTAATCCTCTCATTTTTTGTCTCTTAATTCTGCTAAGCTACTTGGACCCTAATCATACTAATAAAGGAAAATCTTGTTCAGGAGCAGAGGTCATTTTGGGAAGTTGGGGAAAAAGTTAGTATCTTCTTGCTTAAAGGATGGACTTCTATCTGATGATAGATGACTAGATAAGAAGATATATATGTGTGTGTGTATATATATCTGACTGGTAAGAAGATATATATATATTTGTAAATAATATATATATATAAATATATGTTTTTTGTAAAATTACTCAGCCATAAAAAAGAATGAAATCTTACCATTTGGGACTACATGGATGGACCTAGAGGATGTTATGCTAAGTGAAATTAGCCAAGACAGAGAAAGACAAATACCTTATGATTTCACTTACATGTGGAATCTAAAAAACAAAGCAGAAACAGACTCACAGATATAAGAAACAAACTGTTGGTTACCAGAGCAGGGAGGAGTTGGGAGTGAGTGAAATAGGTGAAGGGGATTAAGAGGTACAAACGTCCAGGTACACAATAAGTCAGGGATATAACTTACAGATTAGGGAATAGAATTAATAGTATGATAACTTTGTATGATGACGCATGGTAACTAGACTTGTGGAGATCATTTTCAAATTTATAAAAATATTGAATCAATATGATGTAAACCTGAAACTAGTAAGATACTGTATGTCAGTTACACCTAAATTTTAGAAAAGATGGAATTCAAATAGTTGGTAGAGTCTGTAGGCTGGTAGACAGGTTTAGACAGTTAGATATTACTGGATGCATTAATTCCCTTTGAAAAATCAGGTCTGCATTACCCCTTGCTACCAGTAGGCAGTTAGTAAGAAATAAACGTTTTTTCTTGATTTAGCTCCCTTTTTCTTTGCGTGTGATCACTGCTAAGGTACTTAAGTTGTATAAAACTTTTCCCCTGGGGCTCCTGGGTGGCTCAGTGGTTTAGTGTCTGCCTTCATGCTCAGGGCATGATCCCAGAGTCCGGGGACCGAGTTCCACATCTGGCTCCCCTTAGGGAGCCTGCTTCTCCCTCTGCCTATGTCTCTGCTGCTCTCTCTGTGTCTCTCATGAATAAATGAATAAAATCTTAAAGAAAATCTTAGAGAAGAAAAAAAAAAAAACCAACTTGGCTACATTACTTAAAAACACACACAACACAGGGCAGCCCAGGTGGCTCAGTGGTTTAGCGCCACCTTTAGCCCAGGGCCTGATCCTGGAGACCTAGGATCAAGTACCACGTCAGGCTCCCTGCATGAAACCTGCTTCTCTCTCTCTCTCTCTCTCTCTCTCTCTTTCTCTCTCGTTAATGAATAAATCTTAAACACACACACAAAACTTCTCTCCTCGTCTCAGACTGTTTCTACCATAACTTCTGAGCCCGTAGCCTAACATTTTTCATGGATTGCTTGCCAGTTACCAAGTAAGGAAGGAAACCAATGTGAAGCTGGGGGGATTAGTAGAAGAGAATGCAGACAAGAGAAGCCTGAAAGGCTGGTTTCAGCTTCTTGTTGGTAGGAAGATACTTGCAGGGCACTTTCTGCCTTTCCGTTCTTCTCTTCACGATCTTGCTTTTTTCTGTATCACAGTTCAGTGACCTTAGCTTAAAACTTTAGAAAATCGACTTGAAAAGTAACTGAGATACCAGGAGAGAAACTTATTTTTGTTTTCCTCAGAGGAAGCAGAGATGACTTGAGAGGCCCATTGTCTAAGGATGTTATAGGTGGAGTGTCTCAAACTATATTGTGTCCATGTGGGGTTTTTTTTTTTTTTTGTAAGATTATTTTTTTAAGCTTTTTACTTATTTATTCATGATAGACACAGAGAGAGAGAGAGAGCGAGCGAGCGAGACAGGCAGAGACACATGCAGAGGGAGAAGCAGGAGAAAGGAGCCCGACGTGGGACTCGATCCCGGGATCTCCGGATCACGTCTGGGCCGAAGGCGGGCGCTAAACCGCTGAGCCACCCAGGGATTCCCTTGTTTCTATGTGTTAAATTCCATTGAATTCTTCTCCCCGCCTCCCAGATATTCGTGACACTGTGAAGTATAAAGAAGTCATGAAACAGTATCCTTTTCTGCATCTACTTCATGGAGTCATCCCTAACTAGTTACTGTCTGTATTTTGTGGCTTTGAGAGTATTCTGCATTTTCTTTGTGAAATATACTAGCAAAAGCATTTAACTGCTTTAAAGCAATTTACTTAAGAGGATAGAAAGATGAGTGAGGAGAGGTATTATAGGTGATTAGACTATTACACCTTGTGGTTTCAATTTTCTTACCATCTTTCTAGACTATGGGCTGTTGTAATTAGAAAGCACCCAGAGTGGGAGGCTGGGTAGCTGGTGCCATGCCTTGCTTCCACAAAGTAGTATTGCCCTGGAGGCCACTGCCTCCTCTGATTGGGAGACTCAAATGAGTAGGTTTATTTAAGAGCATTGAGTGTTAGTACATGCTGTATGAAATGTGTACTTTCCTTGCAGGTAGATGTAGCTGGGTAGACCAATAATAATCAGCAGGTTGACCAGTGAGGATCAGAGCAAGGAGTGTGATATCTTCAGTGATATTTTAAGACCTTAGCGTCTAATACCATTAAGCTGTCAGTGCCAAGTGCATCTGTCTGTTAGATTTTGGTCACTTTAATCTCTTCATTTTGCCTAGGCATCCCCAGAATGATAAAGGAATGAGGAAGATGTTGATAATGAAAATTCCTTGTGAGGTTAAGTTTGTGTGGTATATACTAGTCAAGGATTAGCTGCCAGTTTCCATTTGTGGAACACTAAGGTTACGGTGCTATGTGTGTGAATAATATCCTAAGTGTGAGTTTCATCACCTAAATTGATCTGTAAGTAATTTAAATCCTCAACTTGGTGTCCAGGTACGGGCTTGGGCCAAACGGCGGTATAGTGACCTCACTCAATCTCTTTGCTACCAGATTTGATCAGGTATGTCTGTTTTTACTTTTATAGACATGACTGTGTAGAAACCTATGACTTTTTTTTTTTTTATTAAACAGATGACAGACTTATTTTTTTTTTAAGATTTATTTATTTTTGATAGAGAGGGGGGTGGGTGGGGGCAGAGATACAGGAGGAGGGAGAAGCAGGCTCCATGCCGGGAGCCCGATGTGGGACTCCATCCTGGGACTCCAGGATCACGCCCTGGGCCAAAGGCAGGCGCCAGACTGCTGAGCCACCCAGGGATCCCCAAAAACCTCTGACTTTTGAATGCCTAGCTTGCTCACATTGGGAAAGAAGAGCAATAAACCTGGATATACATATGGAAAATAAGTAAACATTTTGATAGAGAAGTAAGTTATGACAGGATAATCAGTATTGTGAGACACTTCACATTTAATATTGGTGATGGCCAATAAAACAAAAATCTAGGTTCTTTTCTTGATCTTGGCTTATAGTGTCACCTTGAGGATGGAGGGAAGGATTGGGGAGTGGGAGGGGTAGCAGGCATGGAATGGAAAGATAATGGGGCTTTTTTACATGTGACAGATAAATTGTCACTGTTTAGGTTTTTCTCCTACTTCTACAAGAGTGGTGTTTTGTAATCATGAATTTTTTACCCTCATGTCACTCCAAGAGACAGGCTGTTAAACATTTTATACCAAAGTACTAAGAGATATGACCCGAAAGTGAGAGATCGTCTTCAGCTTCTCAGGACCCTGCAGTACACTCTGGGGTGTTGGGGTGTGTCAGTGCTGCTGATGTGACTGTGTTTCCTTAGTTCATGGAGTTTATTAGTTGGTGTCCTAAGACTGAGAACAGAGATTAGAGATTCAGTAGTTGATAGTTGCTTATAAGGTGGGCCGCCCTGGAAACGGTGATTTTTGTATTGAAGATGGATCCTGTTTTTAATTGGCATCTTTTTTCTTTCAGGTGATGAAATTTATTGAGAAGGCCCAGAACATGTCTAAGTAAGTGCTTTTGGCTTAACACCTGTTTATTACTCTGTAGTTGACGTGTCTCAAGGATTTCAGGATACCATCGGGCTCTGAAAGGGTGTAGATAGAGATGAAACCATTAGAAGTGAAACAAAAAGGTGGGCAAAAGAAATCATTAAGATGCTCTACAGTGATGAGCTAAATTCAATAGTATCCTACCCCCAATCACTGTCATATATGCCCACGGCTTCCCAGGAGGTGTTTTAAGACTTTGTCCAAATTCAGTTGTCTCCCTGCCTTCTCTTGGGAAAACACATTTGTTGGCATTAAAATCTCTGAAGTACCTTTCTAACCCTTGTTTAAAAATAAATCTTCAGGGGCGCCTGGGTAGCTCGGTGGTTGGGTGTCTGTCTTTGACTCAGGTTGTGACCCCAGGGTTCTGGGATTGAGTCCTGCATCGGGCTCCCGCAGGGAGCCTGCTTCTCCCTCTGTTTATGTCTCTGTGTCTCTCATGAAGAAATAAATAAATCTTTAAAAAAAATAAAAGACTATATGCTCATTATAGAGAATTCAAAACCTTCCTTCAACCCCCCCACCACGACCCCAAGAAACCAGATGGTTCCCCAAGGGATTTGCCTTCTGGTTTTGTTTATCTCTCATTTTTAACACAGTGTGTTTCTAAAACGATCATAGTTTCTTCTGTGATAATTTGCAGCAATTTGTAGACTGCTACTCCTGCCTGGTATCATGAATACTGGACAGGTAGTATATGTTTTAAGGGCAGTGGGAGGAAGTTAGACTTGACAGTGTGAAGAGGTTATTTCTTCTTGGATAAGCAGATGTTCAGTGTTACGTGTGCTGGAATATCTTTCAGTATTTCACAGGTGTGATACTTCTCGAATGGTTGTTCTTGATACAGATATGTCTTGATTGACACACCTGGACAGATTGAGGTTTTCACGTGGTCAGCTTCTGGGACAATCATCACTGAAGCCCTGGTGAGTATTCAAGGACTTGTTAGACTAACTGGAGAGCTAAACTGGTTAAGCAGTTTTTATTGAGTGGGATGCTATATGGGAAGTTAGTTGTGGAAGCTCTTGGCACCCTGCCTAAAGTGGTTTTCCCTTGCTAAGGAAGGTGGGAAAAGAGTTTGGAGATAGGTCATGAGTCCTTTGACTAAGGCTGTGATTATTTTGTGGCTTTAGGCATCCTCATTTCCCACAGTTGTCATATACGTCATGGATACATCAAGAAGTACCAATCCAGTGACCTTCATGTCCAATATGCTCTATGCCTGCAGGTAATGGATTGTTGGTGGGCCATGGTATTACATCAAGGTAGGAGGCCTCCTCTTTTCTTTTTTATATTTGAGTCCTGAGTGCTTACCAACCTGGATTTGTGCTCATTCAGATGTGCCCCTCAGTTTAGTAGTTGTGAGCTGGGGAGAGATTAGATGAGAAAAGAGGCATATGTGTTAGCATTCTCTTTGACCAGCTTCTCATCTTCCCCCTTTGCTTGTTACAGAAACAGGTAGTGTATGAACACGAACCTTTTGGTAGTTGCTCGCAGTTGAATGAAACGAGTCTAAATAGAATAGAGCCCTCTGATCTAAATGTTCCTTTTCTGTGTTATGACATGTAGACTTAAATTATAAAATGAGAGATTGTGAATAAAGAGATTTATCTATGATTCCAAAAAGCACAAGTTTGCCCCAACTTGGTGTCATTACGGACAGAGAGACATGGCTTACTAGGGTATGTGAGTGCATTCGACATAGAGCAAGGGAAATTATTATGAAATTTGAGAGAATTTGATTTGGTGGATACATAAAAGCCATCACCAGCATTTGTGCCTTCTCCTATGACTAGGGATATACCTTCTTGGTAGATGCAATAAATTGTAGTCCAAATAGAAATCTGATGTCTGACAGCGTTGTTTCCATATATATTGTTTAAAAGAGACAATTATTTGGTAGAAACAACCAGACTAAAAAACCATACACAGAAAACCAGATGAATATCAAAGCATTATTACCCCAAGAAAGAAAGAGAACGTATGTGTGCTGTTTGCCTAATGGTAGCGGTGAAGTACCTCTTCCTTTGGGAGAGTAGATTGTGAGGGCTGTGTCAGGATGGATAGCTATATGTAGCGTCTGAACCCATTCCAGTTCTCGTTACTCGGTTCTACCAGACTGACACTTGGGTAAGCAAGAGCTTAAGTGCTTTCACTGATAACGTCTTGATGTTTGATTTTCAGCATCTTGTACAAAACCAAGCTGCCTTTCATTGTGGTTATGAATAAAGTAAGTGGTTCCTTCCTTTTGTGGTTTAGTATTTCTTTTTCATCAGAACCTTGTGTTATTGGAAGGTTTAGGGGTTTGGGTAGGTGAGGATTTTCACATGTCGGAGAATAGATTCAAACTTAACTGAAACAAAGTCATGAGCGTTTGTAGGAAAAAGATTCAGTCGAATTAAATGAATATTTATTACTGGCTCTCCTCAGAGTAATTTAAAACTGGATAGAGTAGCCCCTCAATCATAGTGTATAGGTTATCCCTCAGAATCACAACTATGTATATGGGGGAGGGACTGCTTGTTAATTGGCAGAGCAATTAAAACAGAAAACTTCACTTTTCTTGAGTCGACAGCAAGGATTCAAGAGAGTACATGACTTCAGAGCCTAGAATGTGCTGGCATCTACTGTGGTCATGGTCACTTGGCAGTGGATAGTGAAGGGTCGGCTTCAACCAAGAGAACACATATGTTCATTTATTTACAGTAGCCGTGGTCCTTTATGGTTTGTTGTAGTGGAGGAGGAAATGGGAGAAGCAGAGAAAAAAAAATACGAATAATTGCTTTGTGGTTGGCATGTAATTAAAAATTTTTTGACGTTGTTTGGTATCTAAACACACCTCTGATTGCTGATAATTGTCTTCTGTTTGGTACAGACTGACATCATTGATCACAGCTTTGCAGTGGAATGGATGCAAGATTTTGAAGCTTTCCAAGATGCCTTGAATCAAGAGACTACATATGTCAGTAACCTGACTCGTTCAATGAGCCTGGTGTTGGATGAGTTTTACAGCTCACTTAGGGTAAACTTTCTCCTCTGCTTATACTGACAGTCCCTTCAGACATTCTCTTAACCATAGGGCTGGCGTTGAACCTATCTTAGAAAAGAAGTTTGGTATTTTCACAAAGCATTTAAAGCATTACTTATTAAAAATTGGAGGTTTTTCCCACCTCTTCTTTTGCATGTTGCTGTCCAGTTTTAAAACTGGAAGTTTAAAAGATAAAGTAGAGGTGGCTGGCTATTTTTTTTTTTTTTTTTTTTTAAAGATTCTATTTATTTATTTGAGAGAGAGAGAATAAGCGCACATGAGCAGGGGGAAGGGCAGAGGGAGAAGGAGAAGCCAGCTCCCTGCCGAACGGGAGCCCGACATGGGCCTCTATCCCAGGACCCTGAGATCATGACCTGAGCCGAAGGCAGATGCCCAAACTATTGAGCCAACCAGGTACCCCCATGGCTGGCTCTTAACCTCAGGGTCATGAGTTCGAGCCCCTCATTGGATATTTACTTAAAAAAAAAAAGAAGATAAATAAGATAAAGACCTACCTTCAGAGTTATGATCTAGTTCAAAGAGAGGGTACATACAGAATTGAAACAATATAATTGTGGTAAGATCTTACTAAGATTGGAGGTTGGGCCTGATGCTGCTGAGGGGCAGATCACTCTTGAAATGAGGGATTTTGGAGGATATAGCATTAGAGGTATGCTTTGAAGGAAGGGTATGATTTACATAAGCAAATGTGAGTCGGGATGGCAGGGAGGATGGTAATTGCTCAAGCAAAGGCATTGAGATACTAATTTTTTTTTAAAGATTTTATTTGAGAGAAAGAGTGAGGGAGAACATGAGCAAGGGAAGGGGCAGGAGAGGGAGAAGCAGACTCCCTCCTGTGCAAGGAGCCTAATGCCGGGCTCCATCCCGGGATCTTGGACCATGACCCGATCCAAAGGCAGACACTGAACCGACTGAGCCACCCAGGCACCCAAGATAATAATTTTTATAGAGAACAAGCAGTGGTTAGATTTGACAGGGAATAGATGAGAAGCCTCGCTGTGTGTTTCTCCTGATTTTCTTTTTATCCAGCCTTCTCTTTTCCATAAACTTCTTTCCATGGCTTTTGAGTATGT
>NW_023330730.1:0-65398 GCF_011100685.1 Canis lupus familiaris | reverse complement strand
CCCAACAATACAGGGATGCTCAAAATAATTACAGCCATGTTGGTGGGCACTGTGCAGTTATCAAAGACCAGATCGATCTTTTCCTGGGATGGGCGAGATGCTATCCAACCTGGCTCTTGGGATCTCCTAGAAATAGAAACTGACAAGAGGCTAAACAGGTTTCAGGCAAGGCTTTATTGGGGTTTAAGCTCCAGCACAGGGGAGGCTCACAAAGGAAAGAATCCTCAGGCTGACTCCCCACGGAGGGTGTTTTAAAGAAACCCAGGAGAGGAAAGGGTCCTACCGAAGGATGCAGGGCTGTGGACTTATCAGCACCTGTGCACTCAAAGATGATGCTTCTCTCATGTGGCATGTCTAACTAGCATGTTCAATCTCTACCCCCAGCATGTGATTTTTATTTTATTTTATTTTTTTATTTATATATCATGATAGCAGAGAGAGAGAGAGAGGCAGAGACACAGGCAGAGACACAGGCAGAGGGAGAAGCAGGCTCCATGCATCGGGAGCCCGACGTGGGATTCGATCCCGGGTCTCCAGGATCGCGCCCTGGGCCAAAGGCAGGCGCCAAACCGCTGCGCCACCCAGGGATCCCTGATTTTTAGTATTATGACAGGAAAAGTTGGGGAAGGGTCACCACTGGGGTCCATCTTGGTGCAGACTAGTTTGGTCCACTCTTTGCCAGTCTTTGTTGTGAGCATCTCCCTCTCAGCTTGCATCCTCCTTCCCTCTGAATTCCTGCAAGATAAGCTATACAAGAAGCATAGAGCCTTAGCTTTTTCTTCTCCTTACGGAGGCAGCCGAAGATTTTGCGGTCAGGTAAGGGGACCCATGTCCAGCTCCTGCTCTGTCTCTGGGGTGGGGACCACCAAGAATAAGAGGTACTTTTGGAGGTGATGGATATGTTCACTGTCGATTGTGGTCACAGTTTCCCAGGGGTACATGTATGTCAAGACTTACTGAATTGTACACTCTAAGTTGTGTGGCTTATTGTACATCAGTTATGCCCCAACAAAGATGTTTGTTTATTTTTTATTTCTTTATTTCTTTATTTATTTATAAGATGTTTTTTAAAAGAACCCTGAAAGGGGCACCTGGGTGGCTCAGTCGGTGAAGCATCTGCCTTCAGCTCAGGTCACAATCCTGGGTCCTGGAATCAAACCCCTCGTCAGGCTCCCTATTTCACAGAGAGCCTACTTCTCCTCTGCCTGCCGCTCCCCCTGGTTGTTCTCTCTCCTCTCTGTGTCAAATAAATAAATAAAATAAAATCTTTTTTAAAAACATAAAAATTAAAAAATAAAAGAACCATAAAAAAGAACCGAGCATTCAACCAAACAAGTTTCAAAAATATTCAATTAAATGGCACATGTTATCAAAATAAAATGAAGGTGGAGGGGAATAATTTAGCTCAGACTTTTGGGAGAACAATTTGGTGGTTTGCTGAAAAATGTGAAAGTGTCTTAACCTAGAAAATTTCCCTTCTTGGTGTTATCTTACCAAGGACACAGCTGGAATGATCTTACACACAGCAGTCCAGTGCCATTATACCCAAAAGAAAAAACCCACTTCACAGTTGCTTGCAAGGCCCTCTGTGACCTGGCAGCCTACCACCTGCAGCCACTCTGGTCTTGCTGTTCTTCTTAGAGCCTGCCACGCTTCAGAGCGCTCTGTCTGCTGCTCTTCACCTGCGAGGCTGGAGTGTGGGTCCTTTCTCCATATGTTCAGGTTCCTGTGCAAATGTCCTCTCCTCACACTGGGCTTGCTGCTGCAAGTCCCTCCCCACAGCAGTGCTGGGACACAGCATGCTTCTGGAAAAGGAAAGAAGCTGATGTGTATTTCACATCATTTACCAGAATAAGGTCCAAATGGATCCAAGTTTGTTTTTTTTTAATAATTTTTTAAAAGATTTTATTTATTTATTCATGAGAACACAGAGGGAGAGAGAGAGAGAGAGAGGAGAGACACAGGCAGAGGGAGAAGCAGGCTCCATGCAGGGAGCACCAGACGTGGGACTCGATCCTGGGTGTCCAGGATCATGCCCTGGGCTGAAGGTGGCACTAAACCACTGAGCCACCCGGGCTGCCCTTTTTAATTTTTTTTAAAGATTTTATTTTTTTCATGATAGACACACACACACACACACAGAGAGAGAGAGAGAGAGGCAGAGACACAAGCAGAGGGAGAAGCAGGCTCCATGCCAGGAGCCCAATGTGGGACTCGATTCCAGGACTCCAGGATCACACCGTGGGCCAAAGGCAGGCACTAAACCACTGAGCCATTCAGGGATCCCCTGGATCCAAGTTTTAAATGTAAAATCTGAAAGCATACAAGTGCTGGAAGAGAATATAGGAAAATTTCTTCGAATAATCCTAGAGTGGGAGGACGCATGGGTAGCTCCCTGCGAGGAGCCTGCTTCTCCCCCTGCCTACGTCTCTTCCTCTCTCTGTGTGTGTCTCATGAATAAACAAGTAAAATGTTTTTTAAGAAATCCTAGAGTGGGGATAAATTTCTCCATGAGTCAATAGTCAGAAATCAATGGAAATTGATTTAACTATAGAAAACAAATCTTCATTAAAAAAATCAGAGTTGAAAGATAAACTGATTAGCCATCAGAGATATGCAAATCAAAGCCATAGTGAGATACTCCTTCATCCCCACTAATAAGGTGTTAAAAAGCAAAATTCAACTGAGTAAATTTGAAGATCTAATTGGTTTTAATGATTCATGAATTGGGCAGCATCCCACCTAGTAAATAGAAAGGAGCTCCAAGAAGTTGTACAAAATCGAAGGCTTTTACGGCCAGAAAGGGGCAGAAAAAAGTTTCTAGCAAAGAGTGGATTCTTCAGGCAAGGTTACCTTCCCTTGGTGGAAGGCAGGGGCCTATCAAGCAGACGACCTCCCTAGTATTGATTAGGAAATTCTAGACTGTTTAAAATTCCATTTTTAGGGATGCCTGTGTGGCTCAGCGATTCACCGCCTGCCTTTGGCTCAGGGTATGATCCTGGATTTCCAGGTTCAAGTCCCACATTGGGCTCCCTGCATGGAGCCTGCTGCATATGCAGGGAGACCTCTGCCTATGTCTCTGCCTCTCTCTGTGTGTGTCTCTTGTAAATAAATAAATACAGTCTTTAAAAAAAAAAAAAATTTCCATTTCTGGGAGAGGCTGAAACTGCAGTTAGGAGTTAAGTCTTTGTTTACTGATGTGGGGTTCAGCACAGATGACTCCATTTGGGGGCCTGTCACAGCTTTGGTTTTTTTTTGTTTTTTTTTAAATGTATTTATTCATTTGAGAGAGAGAGAGAGAGAGAGAGAGGAGGGCAGGGGAGAGAGAAACTTTAGCAGACTCCTCACTGAGCTTGGAGCCCAAAGCAGGGCTCAATCTCATGACCCTCAGAACATGATCTGAGCTAAAACCAAGAGTTAGACACTCAACTGACTGCCATCTGGGGGTACCATGGGGCCTGTTGTGTTTTTTTTTTAACAATGGCTATAATCAAAGCTATCGGTAATAACAAGTGTTTGTGAGGATGTGGAGAAAGGGGAACCCTCGCACACCACTGTTGGGAATGTAAAATGATGCTTAGCCAAAAAGAGGAACGAAGCCAAATGTTTCTCATAGATGAGTGGATAAACAAAACATGATCTATCCATACAATGGGACATTATTCAGTCATGAAAAAGGAAATTAGAACTGACATATTACAACATGGTTGAACTTTTTGTTTTGGGGAGGAGGGAGGGAGAGAGAATCTTTTCTTTTTTTTTTTTAAAGATTTTATTTATTTATTCATGATAGTCACAGAGAGAGAGAGAGAGAGAGGCAGAGACATAGGCAGAGGGAGAAGCAGGCTCCACGCAGGGAGCCCGACGTGGGATTCGATCCCCGGCCTCCAGGATCGTGCCCTGGGCCAAAGGCAGGTGCTAAACCGCTGCGCCACCCAGGGATCCGAGAGAGAGAACTTAAGCAGGCTTCACACCCTGTGCAGAGCCCGATGTAGGGTTCAATCTAATGACCCTGAGATCATGACCAGAGCCAAAACCAAGAGTCAGATGCTTAACCAACAGAACAATCCAGGCACCCCTTGAAATATATACTTTAAATGAACGAGTTGTATCATATAGAACTTTATTTTGATAATGCTCATTATAAAAAGACATACCGGTTAAAAAGTTATTTTTTCAGCACAATCTATGAAAAGGCCAACAACCTAGTAGAAAAATAGGCAAAATGTATGAGCAGTACACTGAGAAGAAATACAAATATTCCCCAAGTTTGCAAAAAGATTCTCAGCCTTACTCATAATGAAAAAAAAAAATACAAATTTAAATGCACTAAGACAGTATTTTTCACTTCTGGGACTGGAGAACTCATCCCAAGCAGGGGGGAGGGCAAACCAAGACAACTCCAAGGAGGGTGTAAGGATTAATTTTATTTGTCAACCTGACTAGGCCAAGGTCGGGGGGGAGCCGATATCTGGTCCCACATGATTCTGGGTGTGCATATGAGTCTGCTTCTAGAGGAGATTAACATTTGATTCAGTGGATTAAGTAAATTAACCTACAGTAAAACTTGCCGGTGGAAGAACTGACTTTTGTGCAGTTAACCATTGCAGCAACTTCATTGCAGTTTATAAAGCAAAAGACAGGAAATGCAAAATGTCACAGGACACAAATAAATCATGGTAAAATAAACTATACGATGGAACACTGCGTACCTTCAAACAATATATGTTAAATGACCCCCCCACCATACTCCCTCTCTATGCAATTACAGGAAAATAACACCAAGACATCTTTTTTTAAAAATCTTTTTAAAAGATTTTTTTTAAGATTTTATTTATTTATTCATGAGACACACACACACCACACACAGAGGCAGAGACACAGACAGAGGGAGAAGCAGTCTCCATGCAGGGAGCCCAATGCGGGACTGGATCCCTGGTCTCCAGGATCACACCCTGGGCTGAAGGCAGCACTAAACCACTGAGCCACCCGGGGCTGCCCCCAACACATCTTTTAAAAGGAGAGGGCTATAGTAAACCATAGCAAGTTTCCTTTTACACGAGAAAGAAGGGAAATATTATATATACACTCTCATTTTTTGGTTGCTGTTCATGATTTTTTAAAGTTTTAATTTAAACTCTAGGGAGTAAACATACATTGTAATATTAATTTCATGTATACAGTATAGTGATTCACCACATCCATACATCACCTGGTGCTCATCAGAAGTACCCTCCTTCATCCCCATCACCTATTTCCCCCCCCCCCCCCCCCCACCTACCTCCCCTCTGTAACCAGTGTAATCAGTGTGTTCTCTACAGTTCAGAGTCTGTTTCTTGGTTTGCCTCTCTGTCTCTCTTTTCCCCTTTGCTCATTTGTTTTGTTTCTCAAATTCCACATAGGAATGAAATCATATAGTATTTGTCACCCTCTGACTGATTTTGCTTAGCATAACATCCTCTAGTTCTAGCCACATCATTGCAAATGGCAAGATCTCATTCTTTTTTGATGGCTGATAATACTTCATTGTCTATATTCACCATATCTTCTTTATCCATTCATCAGTCAAGGGGCACTTGGGCTGTTGCCATAATTTGGCTATTATAGACAATGCTGTTATAAATACTGGGGTGCATGTACCCCTTTGAATTCTGTATTTTTGTACCCTTTGGGTAAATACCCAGTACTGCCATTGCTAAATTATAGTTTTATTTTTAACTTTTTGAGGAAACTCCATTCTGTTTTCCAGAGTGGCTGTACCAGTTTGCACTCCCACCAACAGTGTACAACACTGTATCCTTGTATCTGTATCCTTGCCAACACCTGTTGTTTCTTGTGTTGTTGATTTTAGCCATTCTGACAGGTGTGAGGCAATATCTCATTGTAGTTTTGATTCGCATTTCCCTGATGATAAGTAGCATACATGACTCATTTTGCTTGTTTTTTCCCCCTTGTATTTTTATAAGGAAATATTGGAAGGATAATACAAGAAACCTAAGACTGATTACCTGTGTGTCAGATGGGGCAGATACCACTTTCCCTAGATCTTTTTAAAAATATTGATTTGATATTCAAACCACATTAGTGATCAGAGCATATTTCCCACTCAAAAAATAAAATATCGGGATCCCTGGGTGGCGGAGCGGTTTGGCGCCTGCCTTTGGCTCAGGCCGCGATCCTGGAGACCCGGGATCGAATCCCACGTCAGGCTCCAGGTGCATGGAGCCTGCTTCTCTCTCTGCCTGTGTCTTTGCCTCTCTCTCTCTCTCTGAGTGTGACTATCGTAAATAAATAAATTAAAAAAAATTTTAAAAAATAAAATAAAATAAAATAAAATAAAATAAAATCCCCTCCTCACCCACATGCAGTGCTTCTAGACAGTGAGCCCCAAGAGGGTGGCATTATTTTGTTCTATTTTGTTCATCTGTTGTATGTCCCCAGCCTGAGAAAGGTGAGGCACACAGCAGGTGCTTAAGAAACGCATTTGGGATGAATGGTTGAAGAGAGTGAGATTGGAAACCAACTAAAAGCGAGAAACAACAGGGACGCCTGCGTGGCTCAGCAGTTGATTGTCTGTTTTTGACTCAGCGGGTGATCCTGGGGTTCTGGGACCGAGTCCTGCATCGGAGTTCCCACAAGGAGCCTGCTTCTCCCTCTGCTTATGTCTCTTCCCTCTCTCTCTCTCTGTGTCTCTCATGAATAAATAAATAAAATCTTAAAAAAAAATACACAAGAAACAACAGAGAATGCTTGAAATAGATAAAGGTGCATTCAAATTGTATAATATCATAAAGCAGTGAAGGACGTAGGTCCAGACCAACTGATTTCCAAAATGTACTGTGAAGGGGGAGGGTAGGAAGCAAGTTCCAGAACCGTATACACAACTTAGTTTGGTGTCACTAAAAGAGAGCTCTAAAATAAAACTGTGTATTTCTAGATATACATAAGGTGTGATGTAAGAAGTGCAAAAAGTCTGGAAGAAGATCTTCCAACACTAAGGATGTTGGTTACTTCTAGAGAGGGGAGTTGGATGGAGGTGGGAAGGGAGGGGACGAAGGGGCTTCCAGGCAGCTTCCATTTATCCCCAAGAGAATCCATCCGTTGGGGAAAATGAATAATGTTAAATTAAAAAGAGAAGATGAGGGAACCCTGGGTGGCGCAGCGGGTTTAGCGCCTGCCTTTGGCCCAGGGCGCGATCCTGGAGACCCGGGATCGAATCCCACGTTGCGCTCCCGGTGCATGGAGCCTGCTTCTTGCTCTGCCTATGTCTCTGCCTCTCTCTCTCTCTGTGACTATCATAAATAATAAAGAAAAAATAAAGAAAAAAAAAAAAAAGAGAGAAGATGAGCACTTCATAGGCCCTACTCTACGACTTTCATTTTGTGAAAAGCAGGAAAGGAGGGTCTTAAGATCTATAGAAAGCAGCACAAAGGACAGAAAGGAGGGGCGCCTGGGTGGCTCATCCCCTTAAGCAGGTTAAGCATCAGACTCTAGGCTTCCCCTCAGTTCATCGCTGTCCTGGGAGGAGCCCTGCTTCCCCTCGGGGCTCCCTGTGAGCCGCCGGGAGGTGCCCTCTCTGCACTCCCCCCACCCATACTCCCTCTCGCTAAAATAACTAATAAGTTCTTTAAAAAGAAAGAAAGAGAGAAACGAAGGAAGGAGGAAGGAAGGAAGAGAGGGGAAGAAAAGACCCACCAGAAAGGAAATACCCCCCAGCGTTAGGCCCTGAGATTCCAGGCAACCTTGTAAAGCTTTTTATTTTCATTTGACGGTTCAGTGTTTCCTGCGCTTCCACGACGAACGCACTTTACTGTGTGATTCGAAAACGTGATGAGGACGGACCAGAGCAGCGATGCGCGGCGCCCACCCCGACCCTGCGCCGCCAGCCGCGCCGCCCCCGGGCGGGGACCCCGAGCTCGGCCCCCGCCCCCCGGGCCGCGCCGCCGCCCCCCCCCCCCCCCCCCCCCCCCCCCCTCCCCCCACCCACACTCGAAGCGCTAACCAGCTGCCCAGCGCGACCCTGGGACGCAAATGGAGCTGTGGGTGGGCCCCGGGGGATGGGTGGTGGGGGCGTGGGCGCCCTCCCCTGCCCCCAGGACCCCCGGCACCCAGGCGGGCTGCTGCGTCGGTGGGTCCCCCTCCGCGCCGTCGTTTCCGCGTCCCCGCCCCCCGCCGAACTTCCCCCTCCCCTGCCGTCCAAAGCGAGTGATCGCAAGGAAATCGCTCGTCTGGCAGCCAATGAGCGTCCAGGCAATTTCCCTCTTTCCCATTCCACACCAGTCTTGGCGGGTTGGCCCGCCCGGCAGGGGACCCGGGGGCTGTTCCGGATCAGGGTCGCGGACTTAGGGAAGGTGGAGTTCCTGCATCCCAGACCTATTGGAAGACCCGGAAGAAGGGATTCATCAGGTCTCTGGGAGAAATCTGGGGAGGGAAATCTTGGAGCAGGTGGTATCTGACTTTGAAGGAGAAGTGAAATTTTTCCATAAAGGAAAAGAGACCGGGCTGTATTTCAGGGTCAAGTTCAGAGTGGGAGCTGGGGCTCCTGCAACCTCCAGGCATTGGAAGCTGATGTGTGGGTGCTCTAGGCAATCCGCCAAAATGTCCCTTTGACACACAATGGAATATCCAGCCACAAAAGGGAAGAGAAGTCCTGATACCTGCAAAGACAAAGATGAACCATGAAAACACGAAAGGAGCCTGACACCAAGATCACATAGTGCCTGGATTCATTCATATGAAACATCCAGAGTAGGCAAAGCTGTAGAGGTAGAAAGTAAAGTAGTGCTTGCCAGGGAGGCAGCAGGTATGAGAGGAGCACTGCTACTGGGAATGGGGTTTCTTTTAGGAGGGGATTTGTGGGAAATGTTCTGGAATTGCCTCATGGTGGTGGTTGCGCAACCTCTTGTATATATTAAAAACCACTGAATTGTATACTTTAAAAGGATGAATTTTTATAGCACGTGAGTCATATCTTAGGTTTCTTTTGGGGGGGAGCACTCGCAGGGGGCAGGGACGGGGCAGAGGGAAAGAGAGAGAGAGTCCTAAGCAGTCTCCTACGCACTCTACATGGAGCCTGATGTGGGGCTCGATCTCAGCACCCTGAGATCACACCCTGAGCCAAAATCAAGAGTCGGATGCTTAACCATCTGAGCCACCCAGGTGGCCTTATAGCGTAGATTTTTTTTAAATGGGGGAGGGTTATGAGCAGAACCCCAGGTGGATGCAGCATTGGCCTGGCTGCTGCCCGTTTGCAACAGAGGAAAGTGTACCAGCTCTGGGCCACGCAGTGGGCAGGGCTGCAGCTAAGCCAGAACTCAGGTGCCCTGTGAGCATTTTCTCTGGAGTCAGGACTAGGTTTGATTTACCGCATCTCCCTTCCTAACGTCTAGCTCATGGCTGTGCACAAAGACAAGCGGTGAGTGGGGAAGGCACCCTGAGCAGGGAAACAGTAGGAACAGATGCCCAGAGGCTGGAAGTGGAGTGAAGTCTTGAGGGAAGGAGCACAGAATTCATCGAGGCTTGTTTTTTTTGTTTTTGCTTTTTTTAAAGATTTATTTATTTATTCATGATAGACACATAGAGAGAGAGGCGGAGACACAGGCAGAGGGAGAAGCAGGCTCCATGCAAGGAGCCCAACGTGGGACTCGATCCCACGACTCCAGGATCACGCCCTGGGTCGAAGGCAGGCGCCAAACCACTGAGCCACCGCAGGATCCCCCTGTTTTTTTTGTTTTTTAATATTTTATTTAGGGATCCCTGGGTGGCTCAGCAGTTTAGTGCCTGCCTTTGGCCCAGGGCATGATCCTGGCTGGAGTCTCGGGATCGGGTCCCACATCAGGCTCCCTGCATGGAGCCTGCTTCTCCCTCTGCCTGTATTTCTGCACCCCGCCCCCCGTCTCTCATGAATAAATAAATAAAATCTTTTTAAAAAATAATAAATATTTTATTTATTTATTTATTTAGAGCCCAAGAGAGAGCACCAGCAGCGGGGGCGACAGGCAGACAGAGAGGGAGACACAGGTTCACCACTGAGCAAGGAGCCTGGTGCAGGGCTTGATTGCAGGACCAGCCCAGGACCCCGGGATCATGATGTGAGCTGAAGGCAGACAGCTGCCTGAGCCTCCCAGGCGCCCCTTCATTGAGGCTTGTAAGCACAGCCTGGGTGGCTCCTTAAGTACAGATTTAGGAAGGCCTTCAAAGCAGGCCCAGTTTCATGGGTGTGCCACCCATGCTGTTACAAGAGCCAGCAATCAGAGTGGCCCTGTGGTTGGTTTAATGCTCAGCTGTCACTGTCCTCAAATGCTTAATCATTTTCAAACAAGAGTCTCTGCATGTTCATTTTGCCTTGGACCTGACAAATTATGCATCTAGGTCTGCCTGAGGCCACAGGGTGCATCAAAGTTGTTGTGTGACTCAGAAGGTGACCTTAGGCACACCACGAAGAAGGACAGACAGGAATGAAGTTTAAAGATTCTTGAGGAAGAATTTGTGATGGGTTGAGGACATGGAAAAGAAGGGCCCACTGGGAAGGGCAATGCGGGAGCTCATACCCATCTACCCACCCATCTATCCACCCATTTACCCATCCATCCACCCATCTACTCACCTATCAATCATTCAGCTAACATTTCTGAGACCCAAGATGAGTTAGGTGGGGTTACAAAGGTTTCTACCTTTAGGAACTTATGCTCCATTGAAAATATAAGCTAGCCTTACCTACCCCATGCTAGGTCATGCACCCTGGGTCCCCCTCCTTGTTTTTTCTCCTTTGCCCTTTCTTTTCACACAAAAGAGTGAATTTGCTGCTTGTCTGCTTCTCCCACCAGAATGAGGGCTCCTGAGGACAGGGCTTGGTTTAAAGGCTCTATTACTGCAGAGTTCCAGTATCTAGAACAATCCTGGCACATTGGAGGTGCTCAGTACATATTTGTCTGATGAATGAATGAATGAATGAATGAATGAATGAATGAAGAAATGAATGAATATGGTTCAGATCAGGGCTGGATTCAGATTTTTTTTTTGAGAGAGAGAGAGAGAGTGAGAGAGAGAGAGAGACCACATGCACAAGCAGAAGAGGAGTGAGAGCCAGAGGGAGAGAGGAGAGAGAAAATCTTAAGCAGACTCCACCCCCAGCACAGAGCCTGATGTGGAACCTGATCCCAGGACCCTGAGATCATTACCTGGGCTAAAACAAGAGTTGCCCACTTAACCAATTGAGCTACCCAGGAGCCCCTAGATTCAGATCTTTTGAAAGCCCTCCTTGCTAAAAGGATTAGGGTGACTTCCTCATATGTAATTTAAAAGATACATACTAAAATGAGTATAAGAAAATCCTTCAGAGTTTTAATTTTCCCCTTGGTGGTTATTTGCTGCTTTCTTGGACATAAGAAATATAACACACACACACACACACACACACACACACACACACACCTATTTTCTCTGTGTCCCTGCTCCACTGGCCCCTGAAAAACTTGCCTTCTCTTCCTGGTGGGTAGCTCAGCCCTGTCATTTCACCTGGGGAGGGCCCCTCTGGTGAGGATTTGGGAGGATCAGAATGGGGTGTAGTGTGGCCGGGTGGGGGCTCACAGGGGAGCAAAGCTGGTGACGGAGGCAGGGCCAAGCAAGAGGCTTGGAGCCATATCTAGGTTGAAAGGCAGATGGAGGTGAGCCAGAGAAGGCATCTGAGAACAGGTCCCAGCGGAGGAGGAAAACCTGGGACAGAGTGACTCACAGGTTCAGGAGGAGAAGGCTCCCGTGGAGAGGAAGATGAGGCAATAGTGAAATGTAGCACAGGCTTCCAACAGGATGGGATCTAGAGAAGGAGGCAACTGTGGTTTGCCAAGTGGCCTCTGCTGTGGTCCAGGGAGCTTGTGGGTCACCACAGTCACTAATGAGGCTTCGGGAGGACTCGTGCTGGAGGTGAAGGACAAGATGCAGGAATGAAGGGGCCTCTGAGGATCTCACATTCTGCAGTCACTCCCCGGTTAGCTTGTTGCCTGGCATACAGCAGGTGCTCAATAGATTCTTAAAAGTTCTCCCACCCCTCCGAGATGAGTTGGTGTATTTGACCCTCCTTTTATTTTTTTTATTTTTAAAGATTTTATTTATTTATTCAGGAGACACACACACACAAAGAGAGAGAGAGAGAGGCAGAGACACAGGCAGAGGGAGAAGCAGGCTCCATGCAGGGAGCCCGATGTGGGACTTGATCCCGAGATTCCAGGATCAGGCCCTGGGCCGAAGGCTGCGCTAAACCACTGAGCCACCCAGGCTGCCCGACCCTCCTTTTATAAATGAAGAGGGCTGCTAGGGACAGGAGGGGACAGGCCTGGGGCAGAAATTGGGGCAGGGCAGTGACCTGAGGCCCAGACGGTTTGTGGAGCATGGAAAGCAGATATGCTTGCTCTGGCTTAAACCTAGAATCTTCAAGTGTTTCCTGCTTGGGATAAGGACCAAAGGAACGTGTCATTGGACTCGGCAGAGCCAGTGCTTTTCTCAGGCCTTGATATTTGCATGTCATCCTAGGTCTTTTTTAAAGGAAAAGAAAATATGGAATACATTGGAAATGTGAGGATAACACCATGTATGAGTAGGAAGGTGCAGTACAAGCTGGAGGTCTTGTACAAATGGTCCCGCGGTTCACCAGCTGCCCTGTGCTGCTCCAGGGGGCTCGTGGGTGTGGGTGCCCCCAACTCTTTCCCAGCAAGGTCTCCCCTAGTGTTGCATTGCTGCAGAAACGCAGGAGGATGCTATGGGCAAAAAAGAGGTCCAAGCTGCTATCTCAATGTCTCTGCCTCTAAGAAGTTTGACCCTGGGTGGCCTGAGAAGTGAGCCCATTTATAACAAGAGACCCCAGAGTCCTAGGAATGTTTGAAGGCCCTCCTCTCTCATCCTTCATTCTCTGAGACGCTTTGTACCAAGTGTCAGCTCTCGGAAAGGCATCCGGCTCTCATGCACAGTAATGTGTGTCGGATAGGATTTTCAGTAAGTCAAAAACAGGACTCTCAAATACAAAGTGAGCAAATGTCAAAGATTTAAATTTATCGTGAAGGAAAGAAAAAATAAATAAATAAATTTATCAGTGAAGGACCCAACAGGATGGTGGGAGGAGGAGGATTCTAGAGGCTGAGTCCAGAAGTTCTGACAGAGGAACGCTGGACCATGATGGCTAGGGAACTATTTCGACTCTGTGAGTTAACAGAAAGTATGCATAGGGGCTCTGCCCACCCCCCCCACCACTCCAGCCCCTGCCCCGCAGAGCTCCTGAAATCCTTGCAAACTCCTAAGCAATAAGAGCGCTGGCACCATCTGTCCAGGCGACTCTGGGGGGACCCCGGGCTGGGGGCTGGTCAGCAAAAAGACCAGTCAGTATGAGAAGCTTGAAATTCTTGGCTGCCCCCTAGCCCCATTCTTCAGAAAACAGAGAGGGGCTGGAAATGGAGTTAGCAATCCCTCATGCCTACATGAGGGAGCCTCCAAGACACCCCAATAGCACAGGCTGGTGAATGTACCCACGCTTGGAGAGTGATGCATGCCAAAGCCATGGAGACAGAAGCTCCAGACTTGCCCTATGTGCCTCCACTGGGCTGTTCATCAGCATCTTTGTCATATCCTCTAATAAACCAGCAAGTCTAAGTAAGTGTGTCCCTGAGTTCTGTGAGCCACTCCAGCAAATTCCTTGGACTCCAGGAGGGGTCTTTGGAACCCCTGTAGAGGGTTGGCCAGAGCACACATAACAACCTGCTATCTGAAGTGGTGGGCACAGGGGAGCCTTTGGTGAGGATCAAGCCCTTAGCCTGTGGGATCTGACGCTATCTGGGTAGACCATGTCAGAATGGAGTTGAATTCCTAGACACCCTGCAGGTGTCTGAGAATAGCCTATTGCTGTGGGAAAAAACCTCCCCGTGTTTGGTGACTAGAAGTATCAGAAGTGAAGTGCTATGATGGTGAGTAGATGAGTCACAGAGCAAACAGACACAGGGCAGGAAGAGCTGCGTTTTCCCTACACAGGAAGGTGGAAAAAAATCTGAAGTTTATCCTAAGTAGGTACAAAACTCCTTAACATCCTACAGGGCAATGAAATCATACCTTTGAGTCTCTTTTTCTTTTCTTTTCTTTTTTTTCTTTTCTTTTCTTTCTTTTCTTTTCTTTCTTTTCGTGTTCTTTTCTTTTCGTTTCTGTTCTTTCTTTCTTTTTTCTTTTCCTTCCCTTCCCTTCCCTTCCCTTCCCTTCACCTTTCCCTTCCCGTCCCTTCCCTTTCCTACCCTACCTCCCTCCCTCCCTCCCTCCCTCCCTCCCTCACTCTCTTCCTTTCTTCCTTTTTCTAAAATTTTTGTTTTACCTGACAGGGCAGGCACAAGCAGGGGTAGCAGCAGGAGGGAGAGGGAAGAGCAGGCTTCCCAGGGAGCAGGGAGCCCGACACGGAGCTCTATCCCAGGACCCCAAGATCATGACCTGAGCCGAAGGCAGACACTTCACCGACTGAGCACCCAGGTGCCCTGGAATACTTTTCTTTTTTCCTACTTTTTTTTTCCTTGCATCTAATGCAAAGGATTTCTGTTGGACAAAAATCTACTGGTTAACACATAGAATCTTCATAGAGTCTGGGGCTCTGGTCGAGATACGTTTCCCAGAGAAGAAGCAAATCCTTGGATGGGCCAGTTAGACAACAAGCCCATGAAATAATATTCAAATACCCTTTTGCCTTGTTGCCACATTTCAGATTATTTTTCTTAACTTGTGTGAGTCAGGAGTTTGTAAATGGCTTTGGGAGGTTCAAGAATTAAATTATTTACCATGGTTTACATGCGTGCATTTTTTCTGGGGAAAAGGTTGTAGCTGCAGTAGATTCCACTAGTGACCCTCCCAGCATAAAAGCCACTGACCCAAGGCGCTAGCTGCCCATCTTCTTCTCCCTCCAAAGCGGGGGAATTTCTTCTGACACAGAAGTCTTCTGCTAATGCTCTCACTTGGATTTCTAGGCACCTACTTGCAGGCGCTGTGGGGCAGGGGGGTCAGTCACCTCTTCCCTATATTTAAGGTCCCAGTGTCCAGGCTGGTGCGAGGTTCCAGCTAGGGACAGTCAAGCTGTCAACTTCCAGGAGTACCCACTGAGCTGTCACCAGCTTTGTGACCAGCACGCTGCTCTGGTCCCACTACAAGCTCAGGTCCAGGCCCCAGTGCACACTCTCCAGGCAGGCTGGGCTAGTTTGCGCAGACCTCGGAGATGACCGGGATCTGAAGTCCGAATGGTGGCCCTTGAACTCTTCTGACATTTTCCATAAAGAGTTCCCAGATTTATTTAAAATAAAACTCTACAGTTCAAGAAGCCCAACTTTTTTATCCATGGCTGGCAAGTAATGCATCGGGTCTTGGCAGTCTGGACTTTGGAATAAACATCTGTTGAAAGAGTGGATGTGCCTCATGCTGATCGCAAGCTCTGGCTGACAATCATATCTGCATTTCTGATGACTAAACCAGGAAATAAGTTATTCATTGACTACATTTTATTGTTTATAAACAAAAGCTTTTATTATTTTTTTTTAAAGATTTTATTTATTTATTTGACACAGAGAGAGAGCACAAGCAGGGGGAGCAGCAGGCAGATGGAGAGGTAGAAGCAGGCTCCTAGTAGGAGGAGGGAGGCTGATGAGGGGCTTGATCCCAGGACCCCGGAGATCATGACCTGAGCCCAAGGCAGACGCTTCACTGACAGAGCCACCCTGGTGCCCCTTAATTTTTAATTTTTGAAATTGAGGCCTACCATGCAGGTAGCAAGAACAGTAAGTGCATAATCTGAGGGATATAGAGCCCTGCATTTTCATATTACTCCACTGAGCCCGCCTGTGGCCTCCTTACTCTGTTTCTCAGTCACCCATCACTGCAATTATTATGCACATTTGTTATAGAAATCATACAGCAAGGGCAGCTGGGTGGCTCAGTCAGTTGGGTGTCTGCCTTCAGCTCAGGTAATGATCTCAGGGTCCTGGGATTGAGTCCCATGCCGGACTCCCTGCTTAGTGGAGCCTGCTTCTCCCTCCACCGTCCCCATACTTGTGCTCTCTCTTTCTACCAAATAAATAAACAACAAATAAATCATATAACATATAAATATTTTGTGTGTTTGTTTGGTTTCTTTTATATGATATAAGATCTGTAGGATCCATCCACTTGTGTGTTAGCACTCTATTCTTTTTTTTTTTTTTTTTTAAGATTTTATTTATTTATGAGAGACACAGAGAGAGGCAGAGACACAGGCAGAGGGAGAAGCAGGTTCCCTGTAGGGAGCCCGATGTGGGATTTGATCCCGGATCCCAGATGCCCTGAGCTGAAGGCAGATGCCAGCCACTGAACCATTCAGGTTGTCCTTTATTCTTTTTTTGTTGTCCTTATTGCTCTACTATATGGAGAAATCACAATATATTATCCATTCTATGTCGATGGCCCCATGGGTTGTTTCTGGATTTTTGTCCATTTGAGTGAAGCTTCTTTTTTTTTTTTTAAGATTTTATTTATTTACTTGAGAGAGAGAGAGAGAGAGAGAGAGAGAACGAGCACAGAGGGAGAGGGAGAAGCAGACGCCCCACCGAGCAGAGAGTCACCCAAGTCCCAGAGCCCCGAGATCATGACCTGAGCTGAAGACAGATGCCCAACCGCTTAAGCCATCCAGGCACCCCTTGAGTGAAACTTCTGCAAACATTCTTGTACCAGACGTCTTTGCGCAGACATGTGCTCTTATTTCTCTTCAGTGATACTCAGGAGCAGGATTACTGACTGGGTCATAGGGCAAGCCTATTCAAATAAGAATACCCTTTGGTTGTTACTAGGAGTTCCTGTCACTAGCACATGGTCGAGCTGTGTCTGAACCAGTTTGCTTGCACCTGCATGCTTTACCTCATTTTGTCCTTACCAAACTCCAGCGATGCTGGCTGAGCAAATATTATTGCCACCTGACGTGGGACTGCTGTTATTTGCCCACTACTGACAGCAGCTCAAGGTTCAAGTTCAGAGGGTTTCAAAGCACTGGAGAGGAGAGAGAAGCACAGAACTCCGGGATTACAAAATTGTTTCCTATGGGAAGTGAGAGCTAAATTCTAGAAAATCCCACATGTTTTGGGATCAGAACCGGCTGGGAGCTGCCAGCAATGAATATGGCTGGCAGGAGAGTGGGACTCAGCCGTGCTCTTGGCAGCCCAAGAGGGCCTACAAGCTTTTTTTTTTTTAAAGATTTTATTTATTTATTCATGAGAGACACACAGAGAGAGGCAGAGAGAGAAGCAGGCTCCATGCAGGGAGCTGACATGGGACTTGATCCCAGGTCTCCAGGATCAGGCCCTGGGCTGAAGGCAGCGCTAAACCACTGAGCCACCCAGGCTGCTCCAGGCCTTACAAGTTTTGTATTACAATTGTTGTGCTATTTTAGGTTGGCCAATGGTATTCTTGGTATGTTTTGTGTGTGTGTGTGTGTGTGTGTGTGTGTTAGGGGGATGTGTTTTTATTTATTATTATTATTTTTTTTAAATTTATTTATTTATTCATGAGAGACATAGAGGCAGAGACACAGGCAGAGGGAGAAGCAGGCTCCCTGCAGGGAGCCCGATGTGGGACTGGATCCTGGATCATGGGATCACGACCTGAACCGAAGGGTGGCGCCCAACCACTGAGCCATCCAGGTGTCCCACAGGGGAATATGTTTTTACAAAAAACTTTTGTCTTTCAGAAATCTGTACTCAAGAACAGGTAGACAGAACAGTAGGATTTCTGGATTTGCTTTAAAGAAATCCAGAGGCAGTGGCAGGGGTAGACAAAAACAAGCTTGGCCCTCACTTGATAATTGTTGAAACTGTTTTGCTTGGTATCCAGGACTTTATTGATTTCATTAACTTTTATATGCTTGAATTTTTTCATAAAAAGATATTTTCAGGCAGCCCGGGTGGCTCAGCCGTTTAGTGCCGCCTGCAGCCCAGGGTGTGATCCTGAGACCCGGGGATCGAGTCCCACGTCGGGCTCCCTGCATGGAGCCTGCTTCTCCCTCTGCCTGTGTTTCTGTCTCTCTATCTCTCTCTGTGTCTCTAATGAATAAATAAAGAAAATCTGAAAAAAAAAAAAAAAGATATTTTCAGAGTAAAAAAAAGGGGGGGTTTCTTAGTGATAATAAAGACAGTACATGCATTTTTTTTTAAAAAGAGGTTTCTGTATAGCCACAATAGGCAGCTGCGATAGTATGTTCCTTTCAAACTGGGGAAGAATTGAAAAAAGAACAAAAACAGAAACGGACCTTGAGAAAGATTACTCTAGTTTCTGAGGCCGACTCTGGGATATTTTTGGCCCAAAGAGAACACAGGATTCGACAGGCCCGGAGCTCCCCAGAGGCCTAGTTCCTGGGCTTTTTTATTAATAGTGGCTGCTAAGCGGCCCTGGGGAGCTGCAGTCTCGGGGAGCAGAGCACAGGAGGAGAATGAGGCCTCTACGCTCTGGCTGGAAACTGCTGGCGGGCGTGGGCTTCCTTACCGTGGCCCAAGAGCCCAGTCACTGGGGCACAGGTGACTTGTAGCGACCTGGTGGCCCCATGGACAGCAGTCCTGCCTTTGCCCCTGCCTCACCCGGCCTGCAAGGTGACACGGGGACGTGCGCAGGGAGGTGTGTAAGGTCAAGGCCACAGAGCCCTGGGAACATACACAGCGCAGGGCTGATCCCAGAGGGGAGCACCATGGGACTTAAGTGAGGAAGAAAGTGACCTTGGGCTGGGACCTGCAGACCGCCAGCTGTTGTGTTCCAGGGAAAGGAGAGGGAAGAGCATTTGAGACAAGCCTGGAAAGCCTACTTGCCATGATTGTGGAGTAGAGGATGCAGGTCTCTGCAGGTGTGCCCTGGCCCAGCCACACCTGCTTTGCCAGGCTGCGAAATCTGGAGGGGAGGGGTGGGGGGTGTCGCAGCCTGGGATCCCTGGTGGGCAAGATGGGAGCCGGCAGTGGCGGGAAATCTCTAACTTCTAACTTCAGAGAAATGCAAATTAAAATAAATAGCATTATCTACACGCTCTCCTTTAGGACTGAGAAACATGAAGAGAGCGGATAGAGACAGACAGCACTGATGGTCCCTAGAGACAGGACTCCACTCCCATGCCTGGGTAGGAATAGATAGATGCCAGTAAGCTTTTTTGGGGCGGCTCTGCAAGTGACACCAATGTCACCAAAATGTCACAGGTGCCTGCCCTTTGACTCAGTTGCTTCACTACTAGGGATCTACAGAGAGAAATCAGAGCTCAGAGAGGCCCACTCACAGCCAGTGCAGCTTTATTTATACCCGCAATGGTGAAAAGGGGCTCTAAGGGCCGTGGGGCGCGTTCATCACCGAGACAGAGGAGGTCATCTCTGTATCTCCACAGGGAACCGTCGTCCAAGGGGGGAGCCAAGTGAAAACAAGAGTGTCACAAACAGCACAGATCCTGTGACTTCACTTCAAACAGCCTGGAGAGCGCACACCAACAGTTAACTGTAGTAGCAGCAGTGACGGGGCGGGAACAAGAGAGAACTTTCATTTTCTCTTCTAAACCTTCCAGTGGTAACCACCAAAGGATTACAGGCAGAAAGATGGAGGCAAGCATGGCCTTTCATTGCCCAAAGAAGTCACTGAGCTCTAGGAGAGCCGGGTCTCTGTTCATAAACCTGGGGCCTTTACGGAGCACCTGTTACCTGCAGGGCCACCAGCTAGAGGGAAGGGAAGGCGCGGGGCGGGGGGCGGGGCGGGGTGGGGGGAACCGCTGCGCCCCTGACCTGAGCGCCCTGCGGCAGCTGCCGGCCCAGGCCCCGGGGGTCCGCCCACGCAAGGGTCTCTGGGTCACTCTGTCCCCCACTACCAGCCAGGTCTTTCCTGGCACCTACACTGCTTTAGGCGCCTGAATGATTAATTTGCCAAATCTTACCAAAGCCCCCGAGGGAGGTGTTTTTCTCCCGGTTAGATGAGGAGGAAGAGGCTCAGAAGGGTCGCGGGAACTCGCAGCAGCGGGTTGGCTCCGCGAGCCACGCGGCCTCCGGCTCGCCTGAGCTGTCACTCCGGGGACAATGTCCGATTTGGGGATTTGGGGCGACGGCTCTGGAGTTAGACTTGGCTCCAGCGTCGGGTCCATTTTCTCAGCCATATGGTCATGCGCGAGTTAGTGATCCTTTCTGCAGCCCCGGCCGGGATCGGCTATTTATGGGGGCGCTTTGCGGATTAGAAGGCGGCAATGGCTGTGGAGGGCTCGCGTGAACCCCGCACCCTGCTAAGCACTTTTACGGGCTTGGCCCCACAGGAGTTGGCCCATTTTTCAGATGAGAAAAACCGAGTCTCCGGGCTGAGGAATCTCGCCCCGGGCCCCAGGCTGGCAGAGGCGTTGGCCGCTTGCCCCCAGCAGCCTCAGTTTCCTCACCCGACACGCTCCCCGGGGAGCCGCGGAGGCCCCGCCCCGTCCCCGGTCCCGCCCCCCCGCGGCCCCCCCCTCCGCCCGCCCCGCGCGGGGAGTTCTCAGCCCCCGCCCGCACCGCAGCCCCGCACAGCTCCAGCCAATCGGCGGCGGCGGCGTCGGGTGCACTCGGCCTCGCCCGCGGCCCTCCAGCCCCCCGGCTCTCGCTCGCGGAGCGCGCAGTGCGGCCGCCCGCCTCCGCCGCCTCCGCCTCCGCCGCCGCCCGCCGCGCCTCCGTTCGCTGACTCGGTAAGGCTGGGCCGAGGCTGCGCCCGCGGACGGCGAGAGGGCCTGCGGGCTGCGGAGGGCTCGGGGGGGGCGCGCGCGGGAACTGCCCGGGTCCCGACCCCAGGCGGGGGGCGGGGGGGGAACCCCCAGCATCCCTCCACCCCGGACGGTCGGGTTCGCCCGGAGCCCGAAACGCGAAGCGCGGCAGGGACTCCTCACCTCCCGCCCCGGATCGGATCGCGGGGGGCGGGGGAGCGTCCGCCGGGGGCCGGTGTGCAGCGCGAGTCCCCGGTGCGGGTCCGGTGCGGCCGCGAGAGGGATGCTCGGCCCCCGGACTTGGCAGGCTGCGCCAAGCCCGGGACTAGCCGGGCCACTGGCTTCTTTGCTCGCTCCTCTCCCCCTCCTCTCCCGGGAGTGGATGGGCTGTGAGGGTACGCCCGAGGGTCGGCCCGCCGGCGGGGTGCGGTGCCGGAGCTGGAGGGATGCGCGGGTCTCCGGATTTGGCTGGATGCCCCCGGCCCGAGGGCCACGAGGGGCGCCGGCTCCCACAATCCGCTCATCCCACCCTTCTCTTAGGAATAGTTGGGCGTGGGGGTCCGTCCGAGGGGCGGCGAGGCTGCCCAGGACGGATGCTCGGCCTTCTGGACTTGGCTGGGCGCCGTCCACCCCGCTCTCGATCCCGCCGCATCCCTCCCCCCATCGGGGTAGACTGGGTCTGGGGGGGAAAGGAAGGGGGGTAAAGGAGGGAGATAGAGGGAAGATGGGGAGTGGAATAAAAGCGAGAGAAGAAGAAAATAAAAGGAGGAAAAACGAATTGAAGAAGGAGGGAAAAGAAATGTGACGAGGGGAGAAAGGAGAGGAAACGAGAGGTAGCAGGGGAAAAAGGGAGCAAGGAAGGGGTATCCGATGGCGGACGCCAAAAAACCCCCGGTGAGGCCGGGGTGCGGGGAAGGTGGGAGCCGAGCGTCCGCCCAAGGTCGCGCCCCACGCCAGCGAGCGGGGGGGTGGGGGAGGGGGAGTCAACGTGACAGGGTCCGGGCTCCCTGGGCCCGCAAGCCCCGGCAGGCGCCGTCCCGGAGCCCCGACGGGTGCAGCCCTGACCTCCGCTCCCTCAACGAGGCCACGACCATTTCCTTTCCTTTCGTTTTGCTCGGAAAGGCCGTGGGTCAGCGTGTTTGTTGGCTTTCGTGAAAGCTGGAGGGAACCAAGGTGAGGGCCGACTTGAACACCGAGAGTTAACCATCCCGTATAATTAACCAGGTTCGGTGCAGAACACGCTTAAGCAGTCCCCGCTCAGGACAAGGCTTTCGGTTCCTCGGTGCTCCCTGGGTTGAATTATTTAAAGGGAGATTGTTGTGGGGGAACTGGTAACTTTGTAAGTTGCCGAATAAAATAGAAATCCGTTTAACCTTTTTGAAACGTGTATTTTGTTACACCATCCTCTTGCACCGGCGTCGGGTTTCTGGGCCATTCCAGATATTCAGGCGTGTTGATTTCCTCCCGAACCTCAAACTAAGGGATTAGAACGTGCTGGACTCCCTGGTTTTTTTTTTTTTTTTTATTTTGTGCCAGCGAACAGCACCCCTCCCAGCCCCCTTTCTCCGAAGTATTTAAGGTGACTCGCGGTGAGTGTGCACGGAGGACGACCTTAATGCAGATAGATGAGCTGGTCTTTGAGGGGAAGCAGGGTCTGGTGGGAAGGCCTATGGGGCCATCGCGTCCCTCGGAACTGAATGCAGCCTCAGACCCGAGGGGTCTGGTGGTTGAGCCTCTGTGAGCCTGGGGGCTCCTCTTCGCCTCGAAACGACCCGTTTCCTTCCTGTGAAGCATTGCTAGACCCGGCCTCGCACCCTGAAATCCCATCTGTTGGAGTCCAACAGAAAAGGGCCACCTTTGGGGGCGCACATACTTTGTGTCAGGGTGGCAGAAACTGGCTTCCTGCGCAGGCCAAAATAAGCTTTCGAGTTGGTCCCGAAAACAAGTGGCCTAACCCGGAGGCCCAGGGAGTAAACCTGGCGTCCCCGCTGCTGCCGCCCTTGGACCCGACCCCTGGACGCGCGGTAACCCAAGCGGTCAAGCCTGGGCCTCCGGGGAGTCCTGGGGCCCAGGGCCCGCGCTGATGCAACCCGGCCCTTCGCGCCCATTCATAGAAACACTTTCATTTTTCCTGGGGCGGGAGTACCTTCAGGGCGCGCTTTGGGCGCCTGGGGCGCGGGGGCTGCGGGCCGGCCGTGGGGCGGCAGCCGGCGCCCGCAGCCCTTCGGTGCCCTCGGGGTTGGCCACGCGGGGCCGGGCCTTCCCACGGACAGGCGCTGCGTGTCGCCGGGGGGAGGAGGACGGGCTGCGCCGGCGATGCGCGCCAGCTCGCTCCGGAAGGTTCTCTCGGAGCCGGGCGGGTGGGGTGGAACAGGATCTGAGCGCCGGGGACGCGCCGGGCCGGGGGCGGGGCTCGGGTTAACCTTTCCCCTACTTTTTCGCAGCCGTCACGTGACGCCCGCGGGGGGGGCGGGGGGGCGGGGCGGGGCGCGGCGGCCGCAGCTGCCCGCGGCGCCCTCGAGGACGCGTTCCAGGCGAAGCAATTAAAGACGCAGGCGGAGCTCGGAGGGCGGGTGGGGAGGTGGGAGGCGGAAAGCGCGCCCGCTGCGGCCCGGGGCTGCTGCTGCACTTTGATCCGGTGCAGTTTTTCCTTTGTTGGAGAAAAGGTTTAGTCATTCTGCGTGGTTCTTACCGGCAGGCCAGAGTGCTGCTGCCGCTGCCGCCGCTGCTGCTGCTGCTGGTGCTCCTGGAAGCCTCAACTTCGCTTCCGGAAGAATTGGTGCTGTTAAGGCTAAAATAAAATTGGCATGTTCAGAGTGCGTGTCACAGATTCTCTGCTGGCTTTGATGGGGCCTCTTCTCTTTCTCCCCAGATGCTTGAGCCACTCCTGAGCAGCTCTTGCCAGCACTGTTCTGTTTGACAGATAAGTAAGGACAAGCACAGGGTCCAACATGAAGGCGGTGCTTAGGGGACCCAAGGATGCGCAGAGTTGGCCTCCGCGCCCAGGTCCCCGCTCCGGGGACCACCCTCTCACAGTGCCTTGGGTGCCTGTAGAAAGAGTCTAGGCTGCACAGGGCGTGCTTAAAAAAAAAAGAAAGAAAGGAAGGAAAAAAGATCTGGTAATTAACACAAGTAAAGAATATGTTCTTTTTGTTGATTTCTGACGTTTATTGCCGCTTTTTGTGAACTTCACCTTTTACCCAGCGCAAATATGGGTGGACCTTGGGTTCCCAGCAGGCCCTGGGTGGAAGCCAACTGACCTTTTTGGGGGTAAGGTGATTCCTGAGCCTCAGTTCTCTGGAATGTCCACCTTTACTTTCCTGTAATGTGGGTTGTTTTTCTGCCTGTTTTGGAAGTCAACAATTGAAATTTTGCTGCTGCTTAGGCTTGCCTCTCTCAGTGTACAGTATATTTGCCACCGGGAAGGCTGCGAGATTGCACAAGATTATCAACTAGTTGTTGGACACCAGGTAACTCAGGTAAAAAAAAGAAAGGACTCCATACCACCAATGCTGTGGGTTCACCACCCACCTGTCCCCGCGGAACCTGAGTGTTCTAGATTCTTTCTGACCGTCCCTGAGTGCCACCTGCTACCTTTGCTTCCCACGGGACTCTTAACTTGCCTTCCTGCTGATTCCTGTGAGCCAAAGTGGCCTTTCAGATATTAATCCAGTGAAGAACATTTGGGATCCGTTCTCCCCTAGATTGCTGCACTTTTCTGATGCGGTGGGGTCCTTAGGGGCTGTGAAAGTCTGTGCCAGGGAAGCAAGCAGCAGACAGAGGAAGCTGTTACGTTCTTCCACCTGCCCGGTGCCCTTGTTTGCCTTGTGACTGTGCTCAGGGATGTCTGGATGGGAGACCTGCAAGCTCCATACTTCCCACATCAAGGGAGGGACCAGTGACCTCCTCTTCCTACCAGTCTACTGGCTTCCTCCTGAGTCCCGAGGAGGCTGTTGATCCCCAGCGCACCCCTGTCTGGTCACCTCTTTGTTTCCGTGCCCTGGTGAGAAATACGGCTCCATGCAGATGGGACTCGTCCAGTTTCTGAGGAGTCAAGTTCTGAGGGTTAATTCCTTCTCTTTAGAAGCCCTGGCACCTCCTCCCACTGCCCCAGTAAAAGGTAATACGTGTTTAGGTTAAAAGCAAACACAAAATAACCTTGCCTTTAAGAAGTTTTCTTAGGCTGTAACTCTGACTTTACATTTTATGAAAGTCTTCCTCATTTATGAGATAACGCATCTGTCACTAATTTTCCTAAATGTCAACTCCTCTACTGCCCTTAAAAAGATTTAACGTGAAGAGTTTTGGTTTCTTTCTATTTTTTCAAAAAACACTCTGTTGTACAATGGGGGTTAAGGTTTAGGGTACGATAAGGTGTACTAGAAATGGATCAGCAGCGCTCCTGCAAGCTGAATACCAGAGTGAGGAGGTCGGTCTGGGAGGGTATCTGATGCTGGCAGGGCGTGCAGGGAACGGGGAGGGGAGGGGAGAGGGGGAGAGGGGTCTAGGAAAGAAGTAGAGGGCAGATACACGTGGAAACCCACGTTCCTGGAGCATGGGACCATAGTTCGGAAGGTACAGTGTGTTCCTACATACTGTGGTGTCAGGCCTATTACTTGATGTGAGGGGGGCATATTCTGCATACTTGATGTGCCAGGAAACGATGTTAGGATAAGGCAGTGACATTTGTTCAAGGCCTCCCTCTCTGTCTCCTTGTCTCCCTGTCTCCTACACGCACGCGCGCGCGCTGCGCACACACACACACACACACACACACACGGCTAAGTGGCAGAGCTGGAGTTCGAATCCAGATCTGTGTTCTCCAAACCTTGTGCCCCGTCTGTCTCCCTGTCCCAGGCTGCTTCCCAGACCCCTGTGCAGGCAGTGTTGGGTGTTAGCATTGCCCCCCACCCCACCCCCCTGGATATGACACTGAATCAGCCTTATATGTGTTTCTGGATTTCCAGTTCCTCATCTGTAAAATGGTGCCTCTGACACCTGTTGATTTGTCTCATGAGTGGGGAGGATCCAGTAAGAGGCCAGATGTGAAATAGTTTCAAGGGTATGAAGTAGGCATGAGTTTTAGCAAATAATACCATAGCCTCAGGCATGTTTTATGGATAGGACCATCCTCTCCAGGCCCTGAGCTGGAACTGGGGCTTGGCAAGGTCAGCGGCATCTCTGGGTGCAAGAGTGAGGAGCGTGCGAGGGAAAGCCACCTTGCCCTTGGTGTCAGGAACATTTGTGGGAACGATATCTTGCTCTGAGCAGCAGAGGTTCAGGGATCTCTTTTGGGTGGAGGCATGCTTCTTCCAGCAGAGGGGCCGCCATCGGCATGGCTGGTGACACAGGTGCTTATGGATCTGCATCTGGAGAAAAATACTTGAGCGGAGCACAGATGATTGGGGCCTGGTGAGGCATTTTGTATTTTCTTCATAAAAACATGACTCTCGGTGACCTTTCCCGAATTCTTTTCTCTTGCGTGGATCATATTTCTTTGTATTTTTCTGATTGGCCATTATTTACTAGAGTGGGCACGATATCAGGTGTACATTTGAATTTGCTTTATTTTTATGCTAGCTCTGTGGGCAGAAGTTGGGTTTTTCCGGAGCCATAAAACAAACTATGATGATTGAGAATTCCCTCTATAATCTGCCTTGACTCAGCATCCTTACCCCATAAACGTGAATGGTGCCCCGTGAAAGACCGTGCTGCAGGCTCTGCCCACAGTGTCTCCTCTGGAGAGTTTTTCCAGGGTTGGAGGCCCGAGCATCCTCCCTGGTGAGGAGTACGGCCTGTGCTGTTGGAGACCCTGCCTGGTGTTCCACGTGGCTGCTAAGCCGTTGCTTCCTGTGGGTAACCTTTCCTCAAAGGATTCCCACCACAGCTGTTGACCCGCTAGATGAGATGGGCCGCCCTTTGCCGGATTTTAATAGCAGGCTGAGCCCACTCCTGTGCGCGCGTGAATTGTGCAATTCAGTGGAGAGGCTGGTGCCTGTGAATAATTTTAGCGTTGGCACCAATCGTGTTTGTAGTTACTGTAGTTTTATTGCTGACTGCAATCACATCGTTTCGGTTACAACAGGATGACCTAATTTTATATTTGTGTAGCTTTAGGAATCTTACGTGGAACTTTTAATGGAGTACCTACCACTTAACTTGGGAGGTAGGCACGTGGTGTTTGGAGTTGGACGTGGGTCTGCTGGCTGTGACCTTGGGCAGGTGTCTTGGCACCTGCACGTTGATCTGCCCCTTGGTAAATTCTGTGCCCCTTCCCTGGGTTCTCCTGGGAATCAGATGGGTAACGCGGGTGAGACGCGGGTCATGTTGTCCAGTAGCCACAGTTTGGTAGAAGGAATATTTTTGTGTTTTCATTGTTAAAAGCACAGGAAAGAATCTGCTGCATTTGTCTGTCTGCCTACCTACCTTTCTCTCTCCTTATCTGTTGTTTTTAAGGTTAGGTTGAAAGACCTCTGACAGCAACTAATTACATATTTTGGATATCACAGGGCAGGTTTTACTGTTTGTTTATTACGGAGGTGATTTCCATATCTGAATTTACCCCCCGGGCTGTTTTGGAAGCCGGCTAAGCACTTTGCATTGTGCTGACCTTTTACCTCCTTTCCTTAGCCAGCTGCCTGCCCCAGAATCCTGGCGGATGGGGGTGGCACTGGGCCAGCTCCTCCTGAAGGGTAAAGGGACTAGCTTAGGGATGGCTGATGTTATGATTGCTGGCCGCTGACCTTGTGTGAACAAATTATGGTGAGGAAGAGTTGATGGAGGAGGAGGACAAAGCAGGCACATATGAAAAATGAACTACAGAACAATTTTTTTGTCCAAAGATGGGGTGAGTGGCATTGGGCAGTTATCAAAATTAAAGTAGTCTTACTGAAACTAAAGTATGTGTTACGTCAGCCCCCACCCCCCGCCCCCAGCATTCACTTGGCATTAAGTGTTAGAGAGCTGTCTGTCTGTGGTCCTCAATGGATTCAGAGTAGAACAAGGATTTGTGTCCTGGAGACACTCCTCACTTCCGTTGGGAGATTAAATGAAAGATTTTTTTTAAAGTTTTTAAAAAGGTTTTTATTTATCAGAGAGAGAGGGAGGGAGCATGCACATGTGAGATGGAGAGGCTGACTCCCCGCCGAGCATAGCCTGACTCAGGGATTCGATCCCAGGACCCTGATATCGTGACCTGAGCGGAAGGCAGATGCTTAACCAACTGAGTCACCCAGACGCCACCTAAATGAAAGATTTACAAATGAAAGTCACCTTCCAGCCTGTGTGGGGAGAATCACCAGCTGAAACCTGGTGGAACTCGGTTCTCTGGGAATGTGGGGTCAAAGGCAGCCTGCAGAAGGGGAGTTTGAAGCTAAGTGTGAACCCAGAAGATGGGAATGGAGAGAGAGCAAAGGCATCCCAGCTGTGAGTTGGAGTTAGCAGGCTCTCCCGGCCAAGGCCCAAGTGGGGGTCTGGCTTGGGAAGCTGTAGGAACAGCCGCATAATAGACCAGTGATGTGAATTTATAAAAATTGCCATAAATAGGTCGTTGCCTCTCAACTCGGATCTTGGTGTCTTTCCGAGAGCAGATTAACATAAGATGCTTAAGTTCTCTGGTGCAGACCTTGTAGACTCTCTCTCCAGTAGTGGGCTTCATGATTTTTAAAGTAGCACGTCACATGGTTCCCATGCTCAGCCTGGGGGTGCAGCGCCCAGGTGTGTTCCAGGCCGGGAGGTTCATGCAAGCTCACGTCAGCTGGGGCTCCCAGGTGGGCACTCTCCACCAGAGGCGGCCAGAGGTGGTTTCTGCCGTGCCAGGAAAAATAAGCAGGTCCACAGCCCCACAGCATGCCAAGCCACATAGACCCAGGGGGCTTTCTTTCTATCTTCAGCACTTTGGGTAAATTTCTTCACGTCTCAAGTGCCTCAAGTGGCCACTTCCTGGTTTACCCCTAAACTGGTCTGGCAGGTGCACAGCAAGAGGTGGCCTGACATCAAGAATAGTCCCCAAGGGGCCTTCCCCCTAGCACAACCAGGGCTTCTGGGGGAGGAGGAGCCAGCCTGTGTTCCCAGAGGGTGCGTCTGCTGTCACTCTCTTCCCTCCTGCTCAGATTTCTTGTCAGGGCTTCCGGTGGAGATGATTCGAGGGAAATAATGAGTGACCCAAAGGGGAGTAAAGCTCTCTTTTATGCTTTTGTGGTTTCTTTGCAGCCTCTCCCTCTCCCTCGTCTTTTCTGCTTTTCTCGCCGGTACAGGTGTTTTCTCTAGCCATGTGAGAACTCGGAGTGCAGGTGCGCATCCTGCTGAGCAGGAGGTGGATCCCAGCAGTCATGCCCTGTAAACTTTGTTCCCAGAGAAGCCACCTCTTTCCACCCAGGTAGATAGGTGCTCAGGTGAGGATGGTATGGTGGCAGTGGGGGTGAGGGGCAGCATACCTTTCCAGACTATCAGGTTCTGGTGCTTGCACCCAGCACAGGGGTGAGGTGCAGCATGAGGACACTCCAGCCTGTGTGCATGCCTGGGCCTAGCAGGCAGTGGCGGTGTTAGGGAGGGAGAAACGGGGAGGGTGTGTGGAAGGTGACGGGATGAATTTGCGGTTGACTAGCTTTGGTGTCAGTGGAGGTGTGCATGAAATGGTGAGTTGTGTGTGCAGGGAGAGGTTAGAGCCCCAGGCAGGGTCCTGCGGGGGGCTGAGTCCTGGGGTGCAGAGGGGCTGGAAGAGGAACCAGTGGCCCCCAGCTCAGAATCCTGAGAATCCCTAAGAGGGGCGAGTGGCAGGAGCAGAGAGATTGTGGGAAGGTGTCTGTGCCCGGTCACCTTGTCCAGGAGTGAGTGAGGCCAGCCCATGGACACTAACAGTTTAGTTGTATGTCATAGATTGGACACTGCAGAGCCCAGTGACAGCCCCAAGGGGCAGGGAGGGAGGTATGGCCTGCCCTCTCCAGGGCCACTGTGCTGTGGCCTTCACTGTTGTGCTGGAAGGTTGGTTGGAGGGATAGTGAAGAGGCTGTCGATCGTAAGTGGCCTGCATCCACACGCAGGCCTGGCCTGCCAACTGGCCCAGGGCCCTTCCTCTTCCAGGGTGTTGGGGTTTCCAGCTGTGCTGACAGAATGACAGGACAGCCTTGCCTGGCCAGGGTCTCCCGGGAGGCCAACCCGGGAACGGAGAGTTCAGAGACTGGGCAGTGTCACATGGACACAGCAGGTTCATCGGTACTATTCCAGACTGTGTGTGCAGCATGTATGATTGAAAACTTTTAGAACAGAAGACAGCCTTGCCGTGTAGTACAGTGACGTTCACTGGGGCTCTTTTGAGGTCCCCTGATTCATAATTGTCCATGAATTAATTGATGGCTTGTCTCCTTCCCCTGGGCAGGTTGCCTCTTTCCAGCCTCCGGCGTGGTTGGCCTCCCCTCCAGCCTTTGGGAAGTGACGGTAGCTGTGCCTATATCAGTTACTCCGGCTGTCCTTCTGGGGAGACGGGGAGGCAGGGCAGGCGGGCAGGCTTCACCCACACCCACCTGGGTGAAAGGTGAGGGTGTGCCCCGCTTCCGGTGCAGAGCGAGCAGTTCCTGCCAGGGTGCAGTAGGTCAGGGGTGCTGGGATCCCACAGACAGTCTTTGTTGTTGTTGTTCTAGGTGTAGTTGGGTGGGTCGGTAGATATTCTTATGTTGTGGACACAGTGGAATGCAAGGGCAGGCTTGTGGGCAGACAGCAGCCCTGGAAACAGACCCCTCCTTATTTGACTTGTCTCCATGCCTGGTTAAGGGGCCCAGCCATGGCTCTGTTGAGGCTGGCTCGTGGCTCGTGGGGCTCAGGGGTGAGGTGTCCCCAGAAGGCAGACACACTGATGAGCTCACAAAGGGCCTGGGAGCTTTGAAAGTTCATTCCTGAGGGTCAGATGTAGCGCTGAGCTACAGTGGACAGGTATTTTATTTTGTTAGATACGTTTTAAGAAATCATGATTTTTTTTATTTGAGAGAGCGCGCGCACGAGTAGGGGAGCTGCAAGCAGAGGGAAAGGGAGAAGCAGACTCTGCTGAGCAGGGAGCCCAATGTGGGGCTCGATCCCAGGACCCTGAGATCACGACCAGAGCCAAAGGCAGGTGCTTCACGGACTGAGCCACCCCGGCGCCCTATTTTAAGAAATTATTAAGAGAGAATCACAAACGTACAGGAGAAAAGAGCCCAGCATAGCAGACCCCGATAACGGCCGCTGCCCGACTTCACCAGTTCCCACCGGTGGCCAGCTTCTACCTCTGCTCCTCTGTGCGCTCCACCCCCAGGGATCTTGAAGCTGACCCTAGACTTGACGAAAGATGAAATTGCATTGATAAATACTTCAGCACGTGTCGGTAAAAGATAGTAGCTCGTTTAAAACATAACCACACTATCCTATGCCACCTAAAAATATTTAACAGTAATTCCTCGATGCTATGAGCTGACAGTTGTTTGGAGGAGGAGTCCTCATTGAGTGGGACACTGATGGCCCTGCCCACCTGCCTTACCTGTTTGGGAGAGAAGGTTTAGGCACATGAAGGTTGAATAGATGACACTTGAGTTTCAGGAGGCTCGAGAGGCTGCATTTTAAAAATAGCAGCTTTAGGGGCACCTGGGTAGCTCAGTGGTTGAGTGTCTGCCTTTGGCTCAGGGCATGATCCTGGGGTCCTGGGATCGAGTCCTGCATCAGGCTCCCCTTGAGAAGTCTGCTTCTCCCTCTGCCTGTGTCTCTGCCTCTCTCTGTGTGTCTCATGAATAAATAAAGTCTAAAATAAATTAAAATAAATTAAAATAATAAAATAAAATAAACAACCGCTTTATGGCGGTATGACTTCACCCACTGTCCCTATGCCCACCCAGAGCATGCACTTCAGTGGGTTGAATCCATTCACACACAGGGGCACCCAGCACCATCCCTCCCCTCGGCCATCCACCCCACTCAGTGGTCATGTGTACCCCAACCCCCAGCAAACACTTCTTCCTTCTGGCTCTGTAGATTTGCCTGTTCTGGACACTTGACATAAATGGAGGTGTACAGTATGTGGCTTTTTGAGTCTGGCTGCTTCCTTCCTATAGTAGGATATCCTCAAGGTTCATGAGTGTGGTAGCGTGTGTCAGGTGCTTCACTCCTTTTTAATAGTAAAGAACATTCTATTGGATGAATAGGCCACATTTTCTCTACCCATTCATCAGTGGAAGGACATTTGGGCTGTTTCTGTTTTGTTTTTGTTTTTTTTTTTGTTATTTGAGTAATGGTGTTATGAACCTCTGTGTACAGGATGTTGGGTGGACACGTGTTTGGTTCTCTAGCATGGACACCGGGGTGTGGAAGTGCGGGGCTGTGTACTAACACCATGTTTTGAGAAACCACCAGACTGGTGTCCATAGCAGCTGCACTGTTGTGCATCCCCAGCGGCAGCACATGGGGGTTCTGGATTCTCCACCGCCTTGCCAGCACTTGTTACCCTCCATCCTTTGGATTCTAGCCATCCTGGTGGGTGTACAGTGGCATTTGGCCTCAGTGTTGATTGGCATTTCCCCGACAGTGATAGGAGGTAGCATTGAAAGCATATATTGTTTTTCTTTTTCTTTTTTTTTAAATATTTTATTTATTTATTTATGAGAGACACAGAGACACAGGCAGAGGCAGAAGCAGGCTCCATGCAGAGAGCCCAACGTGGGACTTGATCCCGGGTCTCCAGGATCATGCCCTGGGCTGAAGATGGCGCTAAACCACTGAGCCACCTGGGCTGCCCCTTCTTCTTCTTCTTCTTCTTCTTCTTCTTCTTCTTCTTCTTCTTCTTCTTCTTCCTTCTTCCTTCTTCCTTCTTCCTTCTTCCTTCTTCCTTCTTCCTTTTCTTCTTCCTTCTTTCTTCTTCTTCTTCTTTTTTTTAAACGCAGGCTCCGTGCCCAGCATGGAGCTTGCACTCAGGACCCTGAGATCAAGACCTGAGCTGAGAGCGAGGCGGACGCCTAACCGTTGACGGAGCCACCCAGGCGCCCCTGTGATTGTAAATGTTTTTAAACACGAGTCTGTGGATGCCAGGACAGAGGGTGGGATTTTCACTTACTAGATTTGCACAGGCAGTTCTTCAAACCTTTGTCTGCAGATACTGCAAACCTGGTTCTGCAGATACTGTCTCGCCTGCCTCCCTGACAGAGGTCAGACCCCTGAGCAAACACTGGACCCACACCTTCAGATAGAATTGACTGCAGACGCTATGTTTAGGTTCCATCTCCTGCCATTAATAATCCCTCACATCTGTATAAAGCCCTGGAAAGAGCTTATAAATCATCCCGAGGGTGGCCAGTCCGTAAGTTTGTTTGGCATGCTTCACTCTCTGCAGAGTGATCTCTGTGACACCTGCCTCCTGCCACATGTGTAGCCTGCAGTCTTTGTGGGGAGGGGTTAAGAGGTGGCCTTGAGGCGCTAGCAGAATCCTTGAGCCACCTGGATAGCTTTTTGAGAACAGGATTCAGAGCTGTTGAGGTGCCCTCTTCAACATCCTGCATTATCTGCAGGAGCCCTTTGCTTGGAGATCTTGCTGCTTTCAGACATGGGATCTGTTTCTTCAGAATCGGCCAGGCTAGGGAGCTTGGCTCCATGCCTGCTGAATAACACGTAGATAACCATGAACACTTTGCAGGTTGCGTTAAGCTAAGGTGATTCCCAGTGGATTGAGTTTTGCCGACTTGCTCTTTGCCTCCATGATCATGAAAGCAGGTTGTGTGCTGACTCTTCCCAGGTGTGCCCAGGTGTGCCTGTCCCAGCCTCTCCCTTTGCCCCTAGCCACGTCACATGTGGTTAAGTCCACACACCACTCCTCTGCTCCCACCCCCGACTTGTCGTCCCCAGGCAGAGACTCTCCTGTGTCAGGCAGTGGCTCTTCTGAGCCAGTGATCAAGCCTGAAGCCCCAGGGTGCCTCTGAAGCCTGTCTGGCTGGAGCGGGTTGTCCTCCTCACCCCCACTCATGCCACTTTGGGCCACTGTCTCCTGGAAGACTGACTGCCCTTACTTCTTACTGGTCTCACGCCCTGCCCTGCCCACCATCCATACTGCAGCCAGAGTGGTCTTCTGTCTGTTAAAGACTTACTCATTTGAGAGAGCATGTGAGAGAGCATGAACGGGAGATGCAGAGGGAGAGGGAGAGGGAGAGGGAGAGAGAGAATCTCAAGCACACTCCCCACTGAGTGCAGAGCCATACATAGAGCCTCATCTTGCCACCCTGATACCATAACCTGAGCCAAAACCAAGAGTTGGATGCTTCCTCAACTGAGCCACCCAGGCGCCCCCAGAGGGGTCTTCTTGAGACAGAAACAGTAACTTAAAGCCCCTGGATGCTCTTCCTTCACCCTTAGCATAAAACCCAGCTGCCTCCCCTGGCTGCCTGTGGGTCATCCTCTCTGACCATAGCTGCCTGCTCTTGACACCAGCCACCCTGTCCTTGACCTGCCCTTGACCTCTGCCCAGAGTCCTGTTTTACCTTTGGGCCTGAAAGGCTTGCCCTCCAGCTGATCCTTCTGGGCTTCCATGTCATCTAGGAGGTCCCCTCTTGGACCCTCTCTACTTTTTGGCCTCCCTATGTGAGCTCTAGAGGGGCAGGAGGAGGACTTTACTGCCAATGTCTGCATCCTCCCCGTGGCTGGCATGTGGGAGGCAGTCAACAAACGCTTGCCGAAGGAGCAAATAAATGCAGGCCGCATGCCTCTCTGGGCCTGTAATGGAACCATTTGTTCCAATTAGCCGAAGACTAATAAGCTAGTTTGGCTTTTGTAACTGGGCATCTTTGAAAGCATGACACCTGTTTATATTGGTAGGTCCTCCTCCCACTCAGTAGGCTTCAGAAGGTAAAAACAGGAGAAATTGTGATAAGAAAACATACAATTTTGGGTTTTCATTATAGTTCTTGGTAGCTTTTCCCCCTTCTGTTAGCTTCCTTTTTATTGTGGGGCATCCGGTATAGAGCTTAGGAAGAAGGAGCATGGTCCCGGGGCTCCAGGAGGTAGCAGAGGGGCTGGCTGTGCCGGAGGGAGCCGTGAGGTGCATCCTGAGTCCCCAAGGAAGAAGACAGGAACCATGAGGAAGGGAGCCGGAATAGACCTGGCTCTGAAGCCGTTGAAAGGAAACACACTTTTATTGGTTGAGGCAGGGCAGCTAGCCTGAGCAGAGACACCCATAGACACCCACTCCGGAGGATTCTCTGTGTCTCCTTTTCATGGAGTCTTCAGTGGCGCCTGAGCCGGTCTCTCAAGACAGCAGCCACATGCATCCCCCAGAGTCCAGTGCTCCTGCCTGGACACAAGGGGTTCAGGGCCATCAGGGACTCATCTGTGGACTCTCTGGGTTTCTTCTGTGCCAGACTCCAGGAGGTTGGTGGGTGGCAGTGAGATTGGCAGGTGGCTAAACGGCTGCCAACTTCCTGGGTCAGCTGGGTGTGGCCTGGAGGCCTGATGGTAGGGGTGGGGGTGAGGTTCCACTCCTGGACTCCACCGGCCACCCCGGGCCTCTGAGCAGAGGGGACAGTGGGCTGGGTAGTGCTGGACAGGCCGGGGAGGGGCCAGTGGCCCCTGGAATTGGGTCTATTAATGGAATATGAAGTTTGTTAGATGGCTGGGAAAGACTAAATTCAGAACACATCCCAGGTCCAGGTAAGGGGCTAATACCTGGTAAAATGCTGGTTGTGTCACACTGTCCCCTTCTCCTAGGAGATTGCCGAAGATGGCGGAAGCTCACCAAGCCGTGGCCTTCCAGTTCACTGTCACCCCAGACGGTATCGACCTGCGGCTGAGCCATGAAGCTCTTAAGCAAATCTATCTGTCTGGACTACATTCCTGGAAGAAGAAGTTCATCAGATTCAAGGTTTGTGGATCCTTGTTTAAATCTATGTGGTGCTCACGCTAGCACCTGAGAATGCGTCTGGGTGCTGGTGCAGGATGGGTGTGTCAGTGCTGACGGGCACGGGGTTGGTACTTCATCGGGACTTATGAAACACTTCCACATGTACTGGCTCACTGAGTTCTTTTACTTTTATTTATGTATTTATTTTAAAGATTGTATTTATTTACTCATGAGAGACACACAGAGAGCCAGAGACATAGGCATACGGAGAAGCAGGTTCCATGTGGGGAGTCCAGTGCGGGACTTGATCCCAGGACCCTGGAATCACAATCTGAGCCGAAGACAGACGTTCAACCACTGAGTCACCCAGGTGTCCCAGGCTCACTGAATTCTTGAAGAAATTCTGTAAGGCAGGCAGGCTGGTTTGGCACCCTGTAGGCAGGTAAGGCGGTTGTTCAGGGAAGCAAAGACTAAAATCCACGTCTCTGAGTTCAGAACTCTTTACACCTTGGAGAAGGAGGATCATTTCCAGCTGTACGAATCGCAGTGAGTTTATCTAACAGATGCCTCGCTGATAAGACAGTCAGATGTTGAAATATATGCATGTAAATTCAAATAGAGTTAACTTCACATGTTCTCAATTCTGTTTACCTGAAAGACTGGGAATTTATTCACTTTTTATAAAGATATTTTATTTATGAGAGAGAGCACGCACATGAGCAGGGGGAGGGGCAGAGGGAGAAGCAGACTGCCTGCTGAGCAGGGGGCCTGACTACAGGGTTCCATCCCAGGACCCCAGGACCGTGACCCAAGCCAAAGGCGACGCCCAACCGAGCCACCCAAGCTTTTTTTTTTTTATTCAAGCACAAGTCTCGTTTTCCATAATCATAATTTTTTTTTCACTTAATCATAATTTATTTTGAAAATCATAGGAGGAATAAGATGCATGTTTGGAAAGAATTCAAATGAGATGACAGTTCATCAAGTTACCTGCCGCAGGGAATGAGGAAAACTCATAACCGTTTATTTATTTTCCAGTTTCCTTTTCAGAGGGTGTAGCTCAGACTAGCGCTGATGAGAAGGCCAAGGAGCCAGAGTAGGTGAGAGCAGTGACTCAGAAGGGCGACAGGCCCCCTGGGAACCGGCCTGGCTGGGCAGGTGCTGCCCCGGGTGGGGGTGGGGGTCCCCGCACACGGCCCTGGCAGCTCCCGCGGTCGAGCAGGCGCCACCTACAGGGGGAAGCGCGCTCTGCCACCTGACCTTCCTGAGAGCAACACCTTTTACCGCCAAATCCAGGGAAAGAGAGACTTGGGTGCAGAGCTGTGGCCATGTGTCCTTGCACCCCAGTGGAAGTGTTCTTTGGTTTCAAAGACCTTGTAGTACTGCTGGCAAGACCAGTGGATAGGAAGAGAGAGGATCAATAGTGCATGGCTGCACCTGACTGCATGGTTACAGAGGACCATGTGGCTCGGAGCTGGAGGGGCCGCCGGGGGAGGCTGGGGTGAGTGGGAGACCTCTTATCTGGACCCTTCTTGCTTTGGTTTTAATGTAACGTAATACATGTATGTGTCTTCACCTTAAAAGAACGTTTACTTCAGAGAACACCAGGAGAAACCCCCACTTTGTTTAAAATCTCTTTCTCGGGGCACCTGGGTGGCTCAGTGGTTGAATGTCTGCCTTCGGCCCAGGTTGTGATCCCGGGTTGAGTCCCACATCGGGTTCCCTCTCAGGGAGTCTGCTTCTCTCTCTCTGCCTATGTCTCCCTGCCTCTCCTTCTGTATCTCTCCTGAATAAATATATAAAACCTTAAAAAAAAAAATCTTTCTCTTAGACCTCTAGACAATAGGAAATCTATGGGAATAACATGGAAGGATGCAAGTAGCTTCTAAAATAATTCAGAAGAGCTTTGAGAGTTTTTAAATCCATTGTCTTGGTCAAATCAATCTCTTATTAAGAAGGCTTTAGCAAGAATTTTTTTTTTTTTAATTTAATTTAGTAGTTTCGAAACAAACACCAAAATAAAGAGAATAAGGAGGGCAGCCCCGGTGGCGCAGCGGTTTAGCGCCGCCTGCAGCCCGGGGTGTGATCCAGTCCCACATCGGGCTTCCTGCATGGAGCCTGCTTCTCCCTCTGCCTGTGTGTCTGCCTCTCTCTTCGCTCTCTCTGAATAAATAAATAAATAAATCTTTAAAAAAAAAAAAGAGAGAATAAGGAGGCACACTGCTTACCTGGGTTCCAGAATTTTATTTCATAATGTGCTTTCTCATTTCTACTTTTTTTGTGGTTTTTAGGGTGGGGAAGTAGGAAGGTTTGGCTGAAGGATCATATCATAGCAAATTCTCAGCCTGGAATGAGGTCTCCTGAAAATATTTGGGGGTCAACAATACAGCCTCATGATTCAAGAGCAACAGGAGGGGTGGTTTTGGAGCTGGTCTTGGGGCATCCCCAAGGTGTAGCAGGTTGGGAGAGAGGACTTCATGGTTGGTTCAGTTATGAGTCAGTCTAGGTAGAGCTCGGGAATCAGTGTTAATAAACTAGTGCCTTGGGTGATTCTGATGTCTTGGGGTCACTCTCAGAGGAATCTGCTTCAGGGAGAGATTTGGCTCAGATGTAGAAGAAGAGAAGGAGCTGGAGGCTCTGGGGAAGATTTCCTCCAGGGACAACGTGGTCACTTAGCCACCATGTGCTACGAATGCCTCCTTACCACTCTGCCCAGGACTCAACGATACATGTTCTGTTTCTAGAATGGCATCATCACTGGCGTGTACCCGGCGAGCCCCTCCAGTTGGCTCATCGTGGTGGTGGGTGTGATGTCAACCATGTATGCCAAGATCGACCCCTCGCTGGGAATAATTGCAAAAATCAATCGGACCCTTGACACTACGTGAGTACTCTTTTCATATCTTAGATTGTCTAGGAAGCTAGCGATTTCTGTTGCTAATAATTTTATGTCTCTTCAAATATAATGACCATTCCTGTTCTGATTGAATCATTTGAAGCTTTGCTCTTCTCCGTAGGCTTTCTTCTGTGTTAAGGTCCACAGGGAGTTTATGGTCTCTTGCAGCTCTTTTTCTGGAGACAGCCTTGGGCCTGGGTTGTGCTGGGACATCGTGTCAGGGCCTGAGGTAGTGTGGTCAGTGCACATAGCCTGGCTGCAGTACCGCTTTTTTTTTTTTTTTTTTTAAGATTTTATATATTTATTCATGAGAGACACACACAGAGGGAGAGAGAGAGAGACAGAGACACAGGCAGAGGGAGAAGCAGGCTCCATGCGGGGAGCCCGATGTGGGACTCGATCCCGGGTCTCCAGGATCAGGTCGTGGGCTGAAGGCAGCGCTAAACCTCTGAGCCACCCGGGCTGAGGCTGCAGTATCCTTAAAAGAAATCTCTGCTTCAGGAACTGGTTCTGGATACGGTCAGTTCTTTGCACTGGAGTCCATGATCCTAACAAGTAGCTGCTCTGGGGAGACCTCAGCCCCTTAGCTCTCTGTCAGAGTGGCATCAAACCCCAGAGGGAACCCTAGCACTCCTGAGAGTTTCAGGTTTTTCTAGGAGCTTGAAAATAGGCTCTCTTTTCACCATGATGTTTGGCCTAGAGGAGCCTCTGGGTTATTATGTTTCTGGGAAGGTGTATGTAGTGCGAGAGCACTTATGGAACCCTCCCGGCGTCCTTCCTCTGCTGCAGTCCCAGGGATGGGCCCTGACATGCGTGTAGGACCCCCTAAGGTTCAGACTCTACGCTGTGGTGACCTCTCACTGGGGTAAAGTGAAGAAAGGTACACAGGTACGAAGTCTCAGAGAGGAAGCAAGGGACTGGAATTCAGACCCAGCTTGGCACATCTCCAAAATCTAAGCTTCCTGCAACATGCCCTGAGCCTCCATTCAGAGAACCTTCCTGCCACACATACAACGGGCACCACTCCCTGGTTGGCATTTGAGTGACCAGATGATAGAACACAGGCATCTCTGTCACCCTGTTTGCATCTGGCCCTTTGTCTAGAATATTTATTTTTATTTTCTGGCTAGAAAGTATCCCAGTACCTCTATGTCGCCGTAGCTGTTCTGTGCCAGACCTTCCATTCTGTGTCTCTGTTTCTCGTTTGCACTGACAAACCTTCTAGGTCTCTTCCTAGAAAAATGATGGTCTCCCAAGTCCTTGTCACATAGCCAGGCTTTGTTTGGGGCAGTGGTTGCGTGTGGAGGGTAGGGTCCCCTGATGGACCAGATGGTAGCCCAGGGGTGTCCTCACGTTTCCTGGGGTGTACCTGGGGTGTCAGGTGCTGGCCTGAGCAAAACAGACTCCAGGCCTTTTGATAAACCAGCACTTTGCTGGTTGTTTGGATTTAATGTCGTTCCTGCAGAAAGGAATAAATTGGCAGGGTAGGACTTTAGATGAAAACTCTCAGCTCATGACTGAGTCAGACTCCGATGACTTTGAAGAAGGAATTCAGTGTGTGTGTGTGTGTGTGTGTGTGTGTGTTTTAAGATTTATTTATTCATTCATGAGAGACACACAAGAGAGGCAGACACACAGGCAGAGGGAGAAGCGAGCTCCCCATGGGGAGCCAGATGCTGGACTCCATCCCAGGTCCTGGGATCATGCCCTGAGCCGAAGGCAGACGTTCAACCACTGAGCCACCCAGGCGTCCTGGAATTCAGTGGTTTTATGTAAAGGTGTGAACTTCTGCCTTGAGTGGGTGCCCCTTCCCCTTCCCCTGCTTCTTGTTTAAAGCCCAGAGTCCAGCCGAGTTGCTCATGGCCTCCGAGCTGCCTCAAGAACGCTGGCTCCTGCCTCTATAAGCATCTGCAAGGCCTAGAATAAAAATTCCATCATTTCAGGGGAAGTGTGCCTGGGCTGGACGCCTGCTGATTCCTTGCTCTGCCTGGGGGCTGGGGAGGCTGAGACAGCGACCCTGACACTCCCCATGCTCTGGCCAAACCGTGTTCCTGCTGTCAAGACCCTTGTAGACAGCTGGCCTCTGCATGCTAGGTCGTGCTTTTTTTGCATCCTCTTTACACTGTTGTGGGCTTAATACAGATTTTTTTTTTTAAGATTTTATTTATTTATTCATAAGAGAAAGAGACACAGGCAGAGGGAGCAGAGGGAGGAGAAGCAGGCTCTATGCAAGAAGCCTGATGCAGGACTCGATCCTGGAACTCCGAGACCATGTCCAGAGCCGAATGCAGATGCTCAACCGCTGAGCCACCCAGGTGTCCCTTAACACAGATTTTTAATTTACTCTCCACTGTGGGCTCTTTTTTTTTTTTTTTTTTTTTTTTTAAGGAAGGCTTTTTTAAATTTTTTTTTATGATAGTCACACACAGAGAGAGAGAGAGAGAGAGAGAGAGAGAGGCAGAGACAGAAGCAGGCTCCATGCACCGGGAGCCTGACGTGGGATTCGATCCCGGGTCTCCAGAATCGCGCCCTGGGCCAAAGGCAGGCGCTAAACCACTGCGCCACCCAGGGTTCCCTCCACTGTGGGCTCTTTTTTTTTTTTTTTTTTAATTTTTATTTATTTATGATAGTCACAGAGAGAGAGAGAGAGAGAGAGGCAGAGACAGAAGCAGGCTCCATGCACCGGGAGCCCGATGTGGGATTCGATCCTGGGTCTCCAGGATCGCGCCCTGGGCCAAAGGCAGGCGCCAAACCGCTGCGCCACCCAGGGATCCCCACTGTGGGCTCTTAACACTGGATTATATTTAAAAGTGTTGGCTATTTAAAGCCCTATAATAATCTGGATCCTTATACGATTTGTCTCTTTGTGTCTGTAAACCGATTGCAGTGAACTGGGCCATCCCTGGCCCAAATTTAGAAGGACCGGGTTAAGGGTCAGTGTTTTCCAGGCATGGGTCATTCTGGAACCTAGGTGGCTGCTTGTTTGCTTTCTTTGAGAGATGGCAACTGAGAAAGTGAGACAGCACACAAGTGGTAGAGAGAAGCAGGATCCCCGCAGAGCAGGGAGCCCAATGATGCAGGGCTCGATCCAGGATCATGACCCAAGTCGAATTCAGATGCTTCACCGACTGAGCCACCCTGGCACCCCAGGTGGCTGCTTTCACAAGCGCAGATGTACCTGGCCCAGCAGGGTGTGCTCTGCTTTTGTCTGACTCCTGCAATCTCAGAAAGAACCTGTTCTTTAAAAGAAAACTTTTTTTGTGAATGCTTGTCATTGAAGCGCCTGTGTGTGTATATCATATAAAAATTGTGAACGTGTATTTATTTGCTAATGTTAAAATACTGTTCGGTTTTTGTTGGTCAATAGGTATGTGTGTCTTTTCCTTTAGTGACATAGTCCTTTGGAATCTAAAATGTAGATTATCTGAAAGATAGGTTCTTAACTCCTAGCTCCAAGCTTGCTTGTAGATTATATTGTCAGCAAAGAATGTGTAGGTGGAAAGTAGAAGCCACAGCTGAGTCTGAACACAAGATTTGACAGATTATAAGGAAAACATGAGTTTTGAAGCAAAACTATTTTACCTTGAAGACAATTTGTTTCAATACTTACGTATCATAAGATGTTAACTTGATGGTTTTTAAATATTGGAGATACCTGTAGGTTATGTATACTGGTTTTAATGATTTGAAGCACACTGAAATATTTTTTTTTAATTTTATTTTAAAAAAATAAAATAAAATAAAATTTTATTTATTCATGAGACAGAGAGGTGGAGACATAGAGGGACAAGCAGGCTTACGTATGGAGCCTGATGCAGAACTCGATTGCATGACCCCAGGATCATGACCTGAGCCAAAGGCAGACACTCAACCATTGAGCCACTCAGGTGCCCCTGAAATAATTTTAAAAAATGAGATATGATTGATATATAATGTTATGTTAGTTTTACGTGTGTAACATTACGATTTGGTAGACGTATATAGCTTAAACTGATAACCACACATCTAGTTAAGTAACACTCCTCTCCACACGAGTACAGATTTTTTTTCTTGTGATGAGACCTTTTAAGATCTACCTTCCTAGCGATTTTTAAATATACAATATGGCACTGTTACCTATGATCCCTAAGACTTTTTTGTCTTAATGCTGGAAGTTTATACCCTCTTTATTAAGATTTTATTTTTAAGAATCTCCACACCCATGTGGGGCTCGAACTCACAACCCTGGGATCAAGGAGTCACACACCCTACCAATGGAGCCAGCCAGGCGCTCCTGGTAATATGTACCTTTTGACCATGGTCCCCCCCCCCCCCCCCACTTTGCCTGTCCCCTGCCTCAGGCAGCCACCAGCCCATTCTCTGTGTCTGTGAATTTAGAATTTTGTTTTAGATTCCACGTATAAGTGAGATCCTGCAGTGTTTGTTTTTCTCTGACTTATTTCGCTTGGCATAAAGCCCTCAAGCTCCATGGTTGTCACAAACAGCAGGATTTCCTTCTTTTTTATGGTCGAATAACATTCCATCATATTTATATAGCACACCTTCATCCACTCTCCCATCAATGGACACTTGGGTGGTTTTCATGTCTTGGCTCTTTTGGATGATGCTAAATTGGACATGAGGGTGCAGATACGTTTTCGAGAGGGTGATTTCATGTCCTTCCGATAAATACTCAGAAGTAGAATTGCTGGATCATAGGGTAGTTCTATTTTTAGTTTTTTTGAGGAAGCTCCATACGGTTCTCCGCAGTGGCTGCACCCTCAGTGGCTGAGGGTTCCCTATTCTCTGGGTCCTTACCAACATTTTGTTATTTAAATCCTTTTTATTTTATACTAGGTTGTGGTTTCCAGAGCAACTAAAACTAAAAACCACAAAGATTTTTGACAGTCCCATCTTTACCGTACAGTCTATCCCCTTCCTTAGCCAATGAAAACATTTTCTCTTAAGTTTATTATTACTATTATTTTTTAAATATTTAATTTATTTATTTGACAGAGAGAGAAAGAGCACATACACAAGCAGGGGGAGGGGCAGAGACATAGGCAGAGGGTGAAATAGGCTTCCCGCTGAGCAGGGAGCCCCATAAAGGACTCGATCCCAGGACCCCGGGATGATGACCTGAGCCAAAGGCAGATGCTTAATCAACTGAACCACCTAGGTGCCCCTAAGTTATTTATTTATTTTTAAAGATTTTATTTATTTATTCATGAGAGACACAGAAAGAGAGAGGCAGAGACACAGGCAGAGGGAGGAGAAGAAGGCTCCATGCTGGGAGCCCGATGTGGGACTCGATCCCAGGACTCCAAGATCGCTCCCTTAGCCGAAGGCAGACGCTCAACCGCTGAGCCACCCAGGCATCCCCTAAGTTCATTATTTAAATGATCATTTTGTGGGGCGCCTGGTGGCTCAGTCAGTTGGGTGTCCGATTCTTGATTTTGGCTCAGATCGTGATCTCAGGGTCCGGAGATAAAGCCCTGCTTCGGGCTCAGCATTCAGCAAGGAGTTTGCTTGAGATTCTCTCTCTCCCTCCTTCTGCCCCTCCCCCTGCTCACTTGCACTCTCTGTCTAAATAAGTAAATAAAATCTTTAAAAAAAAGATCATTTTATGCCATCAGTTTCTTCATTTATACATAAGTATGCCTGCCTAGATCAAAAAGAAGCTTTTTTGATATAAATGGCTGTAATGGTTTCCCCAAATGATCTGAGTGTCCCATGACTAATGGTGAAACCCAAAGGTAGGTTTGAGGAGGAGGGGCAGGAAGGGAATGGCCCAGAGTTGCTGTGAGCACCCAGCTGAGCAGGTGGAGGTGGACCTGGGGCATGGGTTTCATCGTGGGCAGGCCACCACCTCCCATGTCACCCGTCACCATCCCTAGACCCTGGAGAAAGATGTGCATCTTTCCCTGAGAACACAGGAGGCCTGGTTTATCCTGAGGATAGGAGAGCGGTGTCTGAGTCTTTCAAGAGTTAGGCTGATACTTAGCGAACGTGGTGTTCTTGGAATGTGGTCTCATTTGTGTTCAGGAAGGAAGGCCGCTCTGGCTGGCAGCGTGTGGCATCCACCCTAATGTGTTCTGGGCTTATGTCGTGTCCCTAGGGGCTACATGTCCAGCCAGACAAAGAACGTGGTCAGCGGCATCCTCTTCGGCACGGGCCTGTGGGTGGCCCTCATCATCACCATGCGCTACTCCCTCAAAGTGCTGCTCTCGTACCACGGCTGGATGTTCGCCCAGCATGGCAAGATGAGCCGCGCCACCAAGATCTGGATGGTAAATGACCCTCCCTTCACTCTTGGGGCTGTGTGCATTTTTTAGAACTGCTTTTTTTGGGGTACGCTTGCTGTACAAAAGGCCTCAGAGCAGTTTAGGAGTGTGCATGGCTCGTTGTGTCTGGAGGTAAGTATGCACCTGGTCCATCAGTGCCGCAAACCTAGCCTTCCCCCTACCCCCAACGCTTCCTCATGTCCCACCCTGCTTTTCCTTTGCGGTTAAGAGCATGTAAGCAAAATCTGCCCTCTTAGCAAAGGTGTAGGTGCACAGGGGCAGCGTGATCAGGGGCCCAGTGCTGCAGGCACCTGCCACCCCCGCCACCCCCCCTTCACCATAGTATTCAGTCTTCACTCAGCACAGTGTCTCAGGCGGGTGGCTTTTACTTTGAAAGGGAGATCCTCATGGGACCTTTCCCCTTCTACAATTGGTTGACCTGGGAGTTGACCTCATTGCTCCAGAGCCGTTGATTCATCTTGACTCATAAGTGTGGGCCAAAGAGTATATTTTTCTTTAATGATGTTTGTCACTTCTGAAGGTGGTATGTTAACGTCTTGCCATCCGGATTATCCATCAAAGAGAAGGGACGCCCATCCACTTCTTTGTAGCTTTTCTGACTAAGTCGAAGGCAGACGTTAGGTGGATTCCCCTGCCGACCGGTCCGACCTGGTCTCCCTGATCCACCCCGTGCTTCAGGGTGTCCTGCTGGCTCCCCTGGGCCGCAGCCCGAGCGGCCCTGGTTTGCCGTGCGCATGGATGCCTGTCCCGGATTCCCTTCCTCCCCGGGGCTGCTTGGGAGAGGCACCCCCACGCCCGGCCCACTCTCACCCCTGGGGTGCACTCTCCCCTGACCGACTTCCTGCGCTGGCCTGGGTGTAGTTTCACTGATTGGCAGAGTCAGAGCTGGTGCCCACCCTTGACGGAGTGAGCTAAACGGCGATCCCCGGGGTGGCCCTCCTGGCGTGTGTCCGGTGGAGTCCCAGCTGCCCGCTGTGAGCCCAAGAAATGCCTTCGAGGTCTGAGATCTCAGATCCCAGTGTGAGATGAGCAGGTGTTAGATCCTTCCAGAGGAAAGCCAGGGCCGAGAGTGGGCAAATGTGTGTTGTCTGCTGGGCTTGAGGCAGCCTCCTTGCTGCTCCACTGGGATCGGCTCGAGGTCTGAGCTTCTCAGCTTTGCCTCTGCTCACCCTTGCCAGCACTTTGAGTCAGTCCCCAGACCAAGAGCGGCCTTGCGGAGGTAGCTGGGTGGATCTTGGGCCACGTGCAGACATACAGTCAGCCGGCAACACCTGGGTGCGCATCCTCGCCAGGGCATATCGAAGCATCCATCAGACCTGGGCTTTCATCAGGCCGGTTTCTGTTTGGGGTTCCCTGTTTGTTTGCTAAGGCCTGGGAGTGTCGGGGTGGAAGACCACAAAAAAATCAGTAGTCAGCAAATTGAGGGCTGGCTTGCATCTTTAATGTGGTCTCATGTTTTAAAACATTCCTTTTATTTTTAAAGGGTATGGTCAAGATCTTTTCCGGCCGAAAACCTATGTTATACAGCTTCCAGACGTCACTGCCACGCCTGCCAGTCCCGGCCGTTCAGGACACCGTGAACAGGGTAGGTACAGCTTCGAGCTCACTGGAACACTCCCACTCCCCCATGTGTCAGTCCTCCTGGGATTAAGATTTATGACCCATAGCAGTTGGCTGGCTATACTCAGCGCCGTACTTGTCTAGCTATTGGAGGAGATCTTCCTTTCTGACATATCAGCACATAGGAGGTGTTTTGTTTTTTGATGTTTTTATTTTAATTTGTTTTTTTAAGATTTTATTTATTTACTCACAAGAGACACAGAGAGAGGCAGAGACCTAGGGAGAGGGAAAAGCAGGCTCCCTGCAGGGAGTCCGATGCAGGACTCGATCCCAGGACCCCAGGATCACTCCCTGAGCCAGAGGCACCCCATGAGGTACCTTTTTTTAAAAGGCAGCACATTTGATAGAGAAACAGCTTTGGAAAAAATTTTTTAAACATCTTTGTTGGCAGCCCGGGTGATTCAGTGGTTTATTTTTTTTATTTTTAAAAGATTATTTATTTAGGGGATCCCTGGGTGGCGCAGCGGTTTGGCGCCTGCCTTTGGCCCAGGGCGCGATCCTGGAGACCCGGGATCGAATCCCACATCAGGCTCCCGGTGCATGGAGCCTGCTTCTCCCTCCTCCTGTGTCTCTGCCTCTTTCTCTCTCTCTATGTCTATCATGAATAAATAAAATAAATCTTTAAAAAAAAAAAAAAAGATTATTTATTTATTCATAGAGACACAGAGAGAGAGAGAGAGAGAGGCAGAGACACAGGCAGAGGGAGAAGCAGGCTCCATGCAGGGAGCCTGACGTGGGACTTATCCAGGGTCTCCAGGACCACTCCAGGATCACCACCGGAGCTGCCCTGACTCAGTGGTTTAGCGCCGCCTTCAGCCCAGGGTCTGATCCTGGAAACCCATGATGGAGTCCCACGTCAAGCTCCCTGCATGGAGCCTGCTTCTCCCTCTGCCTGTGTCTCTGCCTCTCTCTCTCTCTCTCTCTGTCTCTCATGAATAAATAAATAAAATCTTTAAAAATGAATAAACAGCTTTGTGTGATATAATTCACATATCATGTGGTTCCCTCAAAGTGTCCAATTCAGTCGTCTTTGGTATGTTACATAACTAGTTGTTTTAAATTGTGGTACGTAGTATGTACTATAAAAGTGACCATGTTAGCCACTTTAAGGAGGCAGTTGTGTGGCATTGAGTACATTTTCATAGTGCAGCCTCCACCATGGGCTAGTTCCAGAACTTTCCATCACTGAAACCCCACATGCATTAGCCTGACACCCCATTTCATGTCTCCCCCGCTCCCTGACCCCTGGCACCCACCAACCTGCGCTGTCTCTGTGGGTTTGCCTGTCCTGGATGTTTCCTATAAATGGAATCCTACAGTATGTGCCTCTGCATCTGGCTCTTAGACTGTTTTGAGGATTTGTCTATGCCGGAGTATCTCTCAGCATATCCGACTGGACGATTGGACCACACTGCGTTCCTACATTCATCTGTTGGTGGATGTTTGCCTGGTTTCCAGCCTGCAGCTGTTGTGAACGGTTTTGTTCAAGGACCTGCTGGCACTGGGGTGGGTTGAGGCCTGGAAGTGGGACCTTGGGGTCTGACGGGACCTCTGTGTCACCTGGAGGAGCAGCCGGGCTGGTTGCCACTGCAGCCAACCAGGGCTGGCTTCTGCTTTTGGCCCCATTTTAAAGACTAAGCAGGACATGTTTTGGCTTTTGCAACCAGGCCTGTTGGCTTTTCAGGTTTCTTCTCCTCTCTGCTCTCATGTGTCCTCACCTGCGACGTGGTGACAGAAGCCCAGTCCCGTGGGAGAGTGAGCAAGCTGCTGGCATCTCTGGCTCAGTGGGCATTGCCACTAGGTGGATTGACACGTTTCCCCATACACTGAGGGCCTTACTTTCTATAAGTTTGCTCGTGTGCATTGCAGCAACTTTAGATGACGGTCTCCAAACCCTGCACGTCTGACCTGATACGTGAGCACACTCACTTCAGAGTGGTGCCAGTCAACATCCCGGGGGCCCCAGAACCCTGTCCTGGAGGCCTGGCCTTGACCTGATGCTTGGCCTTCCACAATCCCATCCATTGTGCTGGCTCCTCCTTCCCACCCTGGTGTCTTGGGCTCACTTCCTGGCACTGTCCTAGCACTGTCCTGAGCCATGATCCAGTGGGAATCAGGGTTTTGATTGAGGGCCGAATGATGGGAACTATGGAGATGTCCTTGTCGGCCAAACCGTGATCTTGTCACTCTGGAATTTGCTCTAGTGATCTTGTGGCGATGCGGGTCTGGAGAATTTAAAGGGCAGTAAATGATGAAGAAGTGTGATTGTGTCATTGTCGCTGACATAAAGCCACATGGCTAACTCGTGTGAGGACCCACAAAACCTACCACATGGGAGAGGTTTTTGTTTTGTTTTTTAAGATTTTATTTTTAAGTAATCTTCTTGCCCAACACGGGGCTTGAACTCACGACCCCAAGATCAAGAGTTGTACGTTCCGGGGCACCTGGGTGGCTCAGATGATTAAGTATCTGCCTTTGGCTCATGTCATGATCTCAGGGTCCTGGGATGGAGCCCCATGTTGGGCTCCGTGCTCAGCAGGGGGTCTGCTTCTCCCTCTGCCTACCGCTCTTCCTGCTTGTGCTCTCACTCTATTTCTCTGTCTCAAATGAATAAATAAAATCTTTTAAAATTTATCTACTTATTCATGAGAGACACACAGAGCGAATGGAGACAGGCAGAGGGAGAAGCAGGCTCCTCGTAGGGAGCCCGATGTGGGACTTAATCCCAGGACCCCGGGATCAACGCCCGGAGCCAAAGGTGGACGCTCAACCACTGAGCCACCCAGGCGTCCCAAGCTGGGGAAGATTTTTAAATTCTTAAGCAGGTTTATATGTTTTCTAAGGCACAGATAAGGGATCTGTGTGTTTTAACTCGGCATGTGTGCTTTTCATTAACCCTGTAGTATCTGGAATCGGTGAAGCCTCTGATGAAGGAATCAGACTTTAAACGGATGACGGTCCTTGCTCAAGATTTTGCTGTCAGCCTCGGACCCAAGTTGCAGTGGTATCTGAAGTTAAAGTCCTGGTGGGCCACAAACTATGTAAGTGTATACACCTTATTTCTTGGTGGTGATATTTTCGTGTGCAAATACTTGTCCATGCCACAAACCAGCAGGGCTTCCCCGTGCATGGCAAGTGAAACAAGGTGGGATGTGGAAGAGGAGGTATTAAATGTGATCAGATGACACCAGATGATGAGGCTGGAGTGGCTGCAGTCATTGGGTGGGCAATGTAGGGGCAGGGAACGGCAGGCAAGCTTGCTCAGGTGTGCGCTGTTTTAATCAGGTGACCCGGCTACATGGGTGTGTTGAACTCACACTTGCACTCAGGCTCCTCCAGGCACTGTGATGGGAGTGCCGCCGAGCAGTGATGGCACTCCTGGCACCCCGCCGGCCTGTGTGGCTCCTGCTAAGCTTGCTGGGGGTCTGTCCTATTTGCACCCACAGGTGAGCGACTGGTGGGAAGAGTACATCTACCTGCGGGGACGAGGGCCACTGATGGTGAACAGCAACTACTATGCCATGGTGAGTCCCCTAGGCGGGCAAGGCGGGCATCCCCATGGGCCTGGGGACCACCCAGGAAGCTCCTGCCCCTGCCTACGCTGGCCGGACTTCCTTCCAGGGCCCAGGACCTGCTTGCTGGGCCCGAAAGCTGTGTGGACTTTCTTCTGTGTTTGCCCTGAGCCACCATGGAGAAATTAGAGCCGCAGGAATACTTTCAAGCCCATCAGCTGCCCCTCACAGCAGGGCCTTCCCCTGTTGTCACAGCGGCGTGTGGCCTATGTCCCCGCCACCTCCAGAGCTCAACACCTGGCGGCCCAGGGTGTAGCTTCCTCCTTCTCTGCTCTGGGATGCCAGATTTTTCTTTTTCTCCAAGGCAGTGATAGCCCAGGAGGTCACGTCCCATTGTTTTGTTAGCAGTCCCACAGTCTGGGTTCTGGTAACTGGCGTTTACTACCTTTAGTAACTGGCCATCTCATTATTCTTTGTCTCTTTCTTTCTGTTCTTCATTTCCATTTATTTTCTTGTAGAACTCAAAATTGGCAAAGTATAGGAAATGTACTTTCAATTTCTTCTTTATCAGAGCAGGTGTGATTGAACGCCTATGGAGATACTTTAGCAGCGTGGAAATGCTCTCCTGTGTATGTTAGCTCAGCTTTGCCTGCGAACGTTCCCTCCGCTAACACATGTTTACCTTTTCAGGACTTGCTGTACGTCTTACCCACTTCGATTCAGGCAGCGAGAGCGGGCAACGCCATCCATGCCATTCTGCTCTATAGACGGAGGCTGGACCGGGAAGAGATCAAGCCGGTATGCCCACAAACTGCTTCCTAAAACATTTCTTTTTAGGGTGCCTAGGTGGCTGAGTGTCTGCCTTCGGCTCAGGTCATGATCCCAGGGTGCTGGAATCGAGTCCCAAATTGGGCTTAGAGCCTGCTTCTCCCTCTGCCTATGTTTCTGCCCCTTTCTCTCTCTCTCTCTGTGTGTCTCTCTCTCATAAATAAATCTTAAAAAAGAAAAAACATTCTTTTTAAACAGCTTTGGTGACTTTGTTGTCATACAGCTGGATGAGTCCCATCACTTTAAATAACGTAGCTCTGAAACCATCCCCACAGTCCAGGTGTAGTGAGCACATCCATCACCCCAAAAGTTCGTTGTGCCCCATGGTCTTGCTGCACCCTGCCATCGCCCGCCAGCTATGCCTCATTCTGCCTTCTGTCACTCCGGATCACTTGAGCTTTCCAAAGTTTGATGCAAATGAGATCTTGCAGTAGGTACTTTCTCTCTCTCTCTGTCTAGTTTCTTTCACTCTGTGTAATTATTCCAAGATTTAACTCTCCTCGCGTACCCCGAATGGATATACGTCTGTTGTACCGCAGCCCCGAGATCTGCCCCAGAAGAAAAGCTCTTGTTTGCTTTTGGAGGAAAACAATTTAGCTGGTGAATTATTCCAGGGAAACAGACATTTCTTTCTTAAATATCCCCGGGTTAAGTGTCAGTTTCTAAATAATCTGTGGTTTAAGTGTCGGTTTGTAAACGATTGATGAGAGCGTGCCCCTTGGGAAGGAAGGGTGCAGGAAACTGAGCCCTGGCAGGTCCAGTGATCTTGGTGATGAGGGTCAGCATCCTGGGGAAGAGCTGCTCTTCCCAGCATGGAAGCGATGAAGTCAAATGATATGTGCAAGGAAAACAAATCCAGTGTGTAATCTGCTCCTTCCCCCCTTTCCCCACCCCCTGAGGAATTTTTTGTTTGTTTGAAACATATTTTTGTTGCAGATTCTTCTTTTGGGATCCACAGTTCCTCTGTGCTCTGCTCAGTGGGAGCGAATGTTTAATACCTCGCGGATCCCAGGAGAGGAGACGGGTGAGTGAGGCTCCTTCGCAAAGCACTTTCTTGCTCCTTCCTCGCCGTGTATGGAAGGTGGCAAAACTCAGCGCACAGATTTGTGCTGACCGCTTCTGAGCATCTGCGATTTTATTTTAGGCTCAGGAACACTGGTCTGTTGAATTTCCTTGGCCTTTATTAGGCCCGGGCATGCGGCTTTTCTTCAGACTTCACAATTTCCCTCTGGTTGAAGGCTGTCTTCTAGGGTGTTCTTCCCACGTCTGGTTAGGAGTCTTCCTTGTCTTCATCTGGCTCCCTCGGAGGAGTTGTGCTCTGGCTCACACACATGTTGGCTTGTGCTTGGGAGACTGGACTTGGAATCCAGCAGCTCACTTGGGGCAGCCTGACCTGGGACAGCGGATCCCACCCTCGACCCTCGCAGAATGCCGGGCGGCCACGTAATTATACAAGCCACGATGCTCTGGAGAATGAGAGGGAGAGATGTGCCATCTGGGACTGTCCCAGGCCAGCCAGGGCTCAGGCTGTGTAGGTAGGAGATACTGGCCACTCTCAGCTAACAAACCGGGTCCTGTCTGAGACCTCGTGGTGGGCCATTATGATGACCCGTCGCTGCCTTTGAAGCTAACTGTATACAGAGTCCCAAGCTCATCCAGCTTTTGGGGGCTGTCGTGACAGCCGGGTACCTCCAGACTGTGAGCCCCAGGCAGTAACTTGTCCCGTGGACGTAGGCATGTGGGTCCTCAGACACAAAAGCTGGCCTCCGGGTAGGCTTCTGTAAGTGGATTCAGCTTGCCTCAGACCCAGGGCTCAGGGGCTTTCTGGAAACTCACTCTAGCAGTGCACTCAGTGCTTTTACAGTGGGGGTATTTCTGGCTAAGAAGTCAGCCTTTATTATGTCTCTCATACTCTGGAGTCCAGTGATCGGTGGCCAGATTTTTGTGAAAAGCAGATGAATTGGCAAAAAGCACTTTTGGGACAGTTGGGGACAGTAATTGCATTCTTAATTTTTTTTTTAATAATTAAAAAAGTATTTATTTTAGAGAGAGATTGTAGGGGGGAGGAGCAAAGGGGGTAAGCAAGAATCAGTGGGAGATTCCCCACTGAGCACAGAGCCCCCATGTGGGGCTTGATCTCATAACTGGAGCCAAAACTGAGAGATGCTCAACCAACTGAGCCACCCAGGCACCCCAGTCATAGCGCTTTTAAAAGTGGTTTTAATAAAACGTCCTACAGTTTTTCCTCTTACCCATGATTTCGCATTCCGTGGTCTCAGTTACCCGTGGCCAGCTGTGGTGTGGAGGCTAATGATCCCCCATAGCAGCCTAACCCCGTGTCACACCTACATCACTCCTAACATCGTCACAAGAAGACAGAACAGGACAAGGTGTTTTGAGAGAGAGCAGATCCACATAACCTTTGTTAGCACACATCATTATTTTGTTTTATTTTTGTTAATTTTTAAAAGAAATTTTAATTACTTATTCAAGAGAGAGAGTGAGAGGCAGAGACCCAGGCAGAGGGAGAAGCAGGCTCCATGCAGGGAGCCTGATGTGGGACTTGATCCCAGGACTCCAGAATCACGCCCTGGGTCAAAGGTAGGCGCTAAACCCCCACACAGGGATCCCCTATTTTTGTTGATTTTTAAACATACCTAGTTTATAAATTAAACTTGATTAAAGTTATATTGATTAGAGAAAACAATAGCGTGTTTGGGGTTCGGTACATTCCACGGCTTCAGGCACCATGGGGGTCTTGGACACATCCGCCTCAGATTGGGGTGGGGGGGCTTCCGCTCTGCTTTTCTCTGCCAGGGTCAGAGTTCTTCCCAACTTCTTTGTTTTTGTTGTCTTCAGTATATTTTTGATTTGTAGGCTACTGAATATATTAGTTTTTAGGGCCATTGTAACAAAAGCACAGACTGTGTGGCTTAAACATTCACTGTCCACCCCTGTCCTGGAGGCTGGAAGCCCGAGGTCCAGGTGCAGGCAGGTAGGTCCTCCTGAGGCCTCTCTGCTTGTGTGTAGATGACCACGCTCTCCCTGAGTCCTCACGGGGTTGTCCCTCCATGTGTCTGTGTCCTAATTTTTTTTTTTTTTAAGATTTTATTTGAGAGAGAGAGAAAGAGAGTCTAGGGGGAGGGGGAAGGGATAGGGAGGAACAGACTCCCCCCTGAGCAGGGAGCCTGACGTGCTCAAGCCCAGGACCCCGGGATCGTGACCTGAGCCTAAGGGAGACACTTAACCAACTGAGCCACCCTGGCACCCCTGTGTCCTAATCTTTTCCTCTAAGTACTCTAGTCATATGAGATTAAGATCCATCTTAATCACCATGTTTTGACATAATTACCTCTTTAAAGGCCCTACCTCCAATGCAGTAGCCTGTGAGAGTCTGCCTCCGGCCTGTGAGTGGGAGGGGCTCAGCTCAGCCCAGAACTCAGGTTAGAGGAGCACAGATGATCTCAGACACTGAGCTTCTACCCAGCTATGTTCTCAGTAATTTAAACAGCTATTTGAGGGAGGTTGGTTGGATTTTCTGTGGTTAATCATGGCTCTGAGAGGCCAGTGTTCCCATCCTTGAATCTCGATTCTTTTTTCTTAGTTTATTTTGCTGGCAGGCCCTGGTGTAGTGTTGAACGGAAGTGGCCCTAGTGTGCATCGCCTTATTTCTGACTCTAAAGTGAAGGCTTTAAGTGCATGTTTGTCCTGGTTTTCTGGGAGAAACCCTTGAACAGGCTTAAGTTGTTGGCCACAGCTGAATACATCCAGTGAGTGGCTGAGTGGAGCTGAGACGAGGTCAAGCCTGACTCCAGAGCTCTCTGCTCTGGTTCTGTACTGAACCTTCTGCAGGCTCTTGAGACGTGGACGGATGAGCTGAGTGGAGGGACGTGGGGTGACAGGGTGGGGCCGCTGGGAAGTCGAGGGGTCTTTCTCAGCGTTCCCTCACATCCTGCCTCTGAATGTTGTGTCTCACCCCCCATCCTGCTCAGACACCATCCAGCACATCAGAGATAGCAAGCACATCGTCGTGTTCCACAAAGGGCGGTACTTCAAGGTCTGGCTCTACCACGACGGCCGGCTCTTGAAGCCCCGGGAAATTGAGCAGCAGATGCAGAGGATTCTGGACGACCCGTCGGAGCCTCAGCCTGGGGAGGCCAAGCTGGCGGCCCTCACTGCGGGAGAAAGGTGCGCGGTGGCTCTGGGACATAAGTCCCACCAGGGGCTTGGCTGGGGGACAGGCGTGTGTCGGTGACTCACCGTGGCCGTGGGGCAGGGCTGGGGCCCCGCCGGCGGGTCCCCTCTGGCTGTGTGTGTGTGTGTGGCAGGTGGGCTTGTGTCTGCACGGGGACCAGGGCACATGCGGGCGGGAGTTAGGCTCTGTCACGGGGCTGCAGGCGTATTTAATTCAGGACACAGAACAAGTGTGTTTATTTAAGATTTTATTTGAGAGAGAATGAGCAGAGGGAGAGGGGAGAAGCAGGCTTCTCCACTGAGCAGGGAGACTGATGTGGCTCGATCCCAGGGCCCTGAGATCATGACCTGAGCTGAAGACAGATGCTTCACTGACGGAGCCACCCAGATGCCCCCCAAAAACAAGTTTAAACCAAGGCCTCTGAGTCAGGAATCAACTTTCTGCCATGTCTGAAGATCATTCAGAGGCTTTTGTTTACCTGAGGAATTAGCTTGTAAAGATGGGGCTGGCCTCCCAGCTTTGGCTCTGTGCCCACTGGGTTGCGTAAATCTTTGGGTGGGGGCCTTGTCCTGTGCGCAGTAGGATGTTGAGCACATCCCTGGCGGCCAGGAGCAGCCACCCTGTTGTCACAGAACTGTCCAGACATTGCCCACTGTCCCTGGGGGGCGGTACTGTCTGCAGTTGAACATCCGAGTTACGGCGATGTGGCAGCTGTTGGGGCAGTATGAGGAGCCCTTCTCATAGAAGAGTTTTCCCCTGCACGCAGAGGGTGGCAGCGGGCCAGCAGGAGTGACGGGTGTCTGGGGGAGCGGACTGCACGCCCCATGCTGGGAGCGACAGTGGGTCAGGACACCAGAACGCAGAGCAGAGAGGGTCCTCATGTGTCTGACTACACTTGGGCTGGATTCAGCTGTCAAAGGGGCTACCCCAGGGACCCGAGCAGGTGTATGGAATGATCCCAGTCCCGGGGCTCCCCAGGCAGTGAGGGCTGGAACAGGCCGTGTGAGCTGGAGGGGAGGCTCGGTGCCAGAAGCCCAGGAGGGATATTAGGCCATAACTGGGGCTCTGCAGGCTGGATGGAAGAGCAGAGGGCGGCGTGTCCTGGAGACAGAGCTCCCTTCCCACATGCTCATGGGCATCAGTGGGCTCGCTGGCCACTGGTTACAACGTGCTGCGAGGAGTGGGTTTGCCTGTGACCACCCAACCTGCGGGGCTCGTGGGCACCCGGCCCACCCCAATCTGTCTACAGTCCTTCTAATAGAGGCCGAGTGTATACATGGGTATCTTACCCTCCCCCCAGCTCTTCACATAGATGCTGAGTGTATGTACATGCCTATCCTCTGCCCGCCCTCTCCCCGAGCCCTTCACATAGACACCAAGTGTATACATGGGTGTCTTGTCCCCCAGAGTCCTTCACATAGACACTGAGTGTATATGTTGGCATGTTACCTCCCTGGAGCATTTCACATAGATGCCGAGTGTATACATAGGTGTCTTGCTCCCTCTCCCCCTGGAGCCCTTCACATAGATGCCGAGTGTATATGCTGGCATGTTACCTTCCTGCCCCTTCACACAGCACTAGGTGCATAGTAGCCATCCTGTTGTCATGGTTGCCCCTGGCAGACAGAGTAGAGTGGTCTGGGCCAGGTGTGTGTGTGTATCCTTGTATTCACAGGTGTGTTGGCATCACAGGCTGCCTTGGAGAGAAGAGGGCGGGAGACAGGCCAGATGACTCTGATCTGGAAGGGTGGGTGGGGTGAAGGACCCCAGGAGGGCCTGGGTGAGGGGCCCAGGAGCAGTCAAAGCAGCCACAGCTGGGGTGACTCTCAGGAAGTGGGTGTCACATCAGCTCCTTGGATCCCACGTGAGGGAGGATGGAAAGAGTCACTCTAGGTGGACTCCCGGGGTGCCTCCTTGTCCCAAGGTGTCCTGTGGTTATTAGTAGCATGGACTGGGGCAGCTTGTGTTTGAAGCTCTCTCTGCCACCAACTAGCTGTGACCGCATCTCCGTGCCTGTTTACCCCTCTGAACGATAGAAACTAGTTTTGATCAGTGAGCTAGCACATGGATAAGGGCTGGAGCAGAGCCAGGCAGGACTTGAGTGCTCACATGAGCTTGCCAGAACTTCTTCAGGATGGCCCCTGGTTTGGGCCCAAGGAGAACTTCTTGGGGTTGCTGCCCCCAGGTGGCTGAGCTCACGGCGTGCATTCTTGTTGCTCAATCAGCATTTATTTTTTGTTTTTTTAAAGATTTTATTTATTTATTCATGAGAGACACACAGAGAGAGAGTGAGAGGCAGAGACACAGGCAGAGGGAGAAGCAGGCTCCATGCAGGGAGCCCGACGTGGGACTTGATCCTGTATCATGCCCTGGGCGGAAGGCGGCGCTAAACCGCTGAGCCACCCTGGCCGCCCTCAGTGTTTTTTGTTTGTTTGTTTGTTTTTTCTCAATCAGTGTTTAGCAAACAGAAGTGCACACCATGCCTGTGCTCTGCTCTGGAAATCCGGCAGACAGTCATAAATATGTAGTTTCCCTTAAATTTCTACAAAACAGTGAAACACCCTGTCATTTTGAACATCACATATAAGTAGATGTCAGTCACCACGTTGCTACAGGTTTAACTCCCTTTAACTCTTGTTTCAGAGTACCCTGGGCCAAGTGTCGCCAAGCCTATTTTGGACGTGGGAAAAACAAGCAGTCCCTTGATGCTGTGGAAAAAGCAGCATTTTTCGTGACACTAGACGAAACAGAACAAGGGTATAGGAAGGAAGACCCAGATGCATCGATGGATAGCTATGCCAAGTCTCTCCTTCATGGCAGGTGTTTTGACAGGTAATATCGCTCACACCAGCCTCAGGTGGAGGAATAAGGCTTGCATAAAAACACTTTGGTTCTCTTTTCTGTGCGTGTGCGCGTGTGCACACACACACAGCTCAAGCAGCAGACTTGAGATTTTCCCCTCCGTGCACGACCACCTCTGATGGGAGGTGCTAGTGAGAAGAGTGGCTGTGGTGCCTTGACCAGGCAGGAGAAGGTGGTAGACAGGGCTGACCTGGATGTCGGCTCTGGCTTGCTCACTGAGCTCGTGACTATCCTGGAGCCTCCTTTACCTAGTTTGTGCAGGGCCGTCCTGCCTGCCTCGCACGTAGGGGTGAGGTCGGCCCAGGATGGGGTGTGTGGCTCCCGGACAGCACATGCTGTCCCATCTCTCTGCAGATGCCTTATCGATTCCCTTCATGTTAGAGTAACATGTTCTGTTCTGCTGGCCTCTGGTGCATAACTGCTTATCTTTGTGTCTGATGACAGAGAAGTGACCAGAGTTCTGTGTGTGCTTTTGTTATCACTTTGCAGAGATTTTTGACCGCCAGCCAGCTGTTCGGGGTGGGGCGGGGGTGGGGCAGTAGGGGGTGGCAAGTGGGGGGCAGATGACCCATGCAGAATAAAATCAGTGCCTAGTTTTTGTTCAACTTGCTTTTTTTTTAAAAAACGGTTAAGTCCCATGAACATTTGTGTTCCATGCAGGTGGTTCGATAAGTCTTTCACGTTCATTGTCTTCAAAAATGGGAAGATGGGCATGAACGCAGAGCACTCCTGGGCTGATGCGCCCATTGTCGGGCACCTGTGGGAGGTGAGTGTTTGCAGCTTTGACATGAATGTGGGGCCTGCCGTTGCAAATCCAAACCCCAGACTGCATTTCATTGTGTGATACCTGCTCCCTGAATCTAGAACACTTCTTAACACACGTTGGTGCTTCGTGTGATGTTAATTGGCTGAACAAAACCTAGGTACCTGTGTCCTCATCTACTGAAACTTAAGTTCTTTCAGTAGAAACACATTTAATGCCATCTCCAGGTGGAACCAAAAATAATGAAATGAGAGTCGGCTTTCAGGCAGGGATTTCAGGGAAGAATTCAGCAAAACCTTCTTTGCTATGTTTTCAAGATTTGTCTCATGGGCTGAGTGTTAGGCCAGCTAGAAGCAAGCATATTAAAATCCTGGTTGATAAAAATGCAACGTGCTTTTTACCACATCATTTAATTCTTAAAATTACCAATTTAATTTAAAAACCACCAAACCCAAACCCCTGTCATCCCATCCCTCTACCCAGCTTGTTAAAATGCAACGTTGGATCAGCCCTGAAAATTCTTTAAATTTTAAAAAACTCATTTCCCCCTGAACTGTGGTAACAGTCTTCATGTTGGCACGAACAATCGAAGGAAGGTTTTGCTTTCTTAACTCCTCTGGTTCTTGTTTGAAGAAGCTTCCAAACTCTGAGATTGTCAACAGTGGACCTGATCCAGAAATTCTCTATTATCTTGGTTTGATGAAACTCAAGGGTAACTTGGTTAAAGCTACAAGGCCCTTTGAAATTCACACTGAACGCTCAGACTGTACTTTGTGGTCTTCCTGCTGCTCTAGCGAGTGGAGTGGAATAATGTGACCCTAATGTTGCTGTTATCTCTGGGAGCTGCACCTTTGCAACCACAGAGTGAGGACCTCCTTGGCCCTCACAGGGCATGGAGCTCGGTCATGTACCTGAGATGATGAAATCATAGTGAACTTGTGAAGACATCTTAATGCATGACCTCTTTCTCTTTTAACTTCTGTGAAGGCTTTGAATCTCGATATTTATTTTTTAAATATTGGTTTATTTAAGAGAGAGCGTGTGTGTGCACGTGTGCACGAGCGTGGGGAGGGGTGAGGGAGAGAGACTCAACTAGACTCCCAGTTGAGCACAGAACCTAACACAGGGTTTGATCACAGGACCCTGAGATCATGACCTGAGCCGAAACCAAGAGTCAGATGCTCAACCAACTGAACCACCTAGGCGCCCCTCAATGTTTATTTTTAATGTATCATATGTATTTTTTTCCCTAGAGTCATACAAATCCTGGAGGGTGTCCTGCTGTCTCTTGGCAGGGCCTTGGCATGGCCTTGGCATGTGCCCCCTCCTTTGCCCAGAACACTCTTCCCCTGGCCACCAGCCCTGCCAGGCTTCACTCCTTCCAGGCAGTCCCCTCCCCCTCTCCTGCCTCCTCCCAGTCCTGGGTTAGGACAGCCTAATACTCCTTCCGAGGCTTCTCTTGACCATCTTACCCCTGGTTGGGGTCTCAGCAAAAACCTAACCTGCTGTTCCTTTAGCCAAGTGAGATTTCTCTATGTAGGGAAAAAAGCATAAATGAAGGGAAAATGAAGTGTTCCAAAACAGTCTCGAAGATAGTAGTACTATTGGTCCCAAGACATGAACGTATAATAAAGGCAGTCAAGTCTCTTGACCGCTGCCAGTCTATTGATGCCAACAAAGGCCTTAACAGTCCTTTCAGCTTAAAACCCAGTGAAGATCCAGCCTCCTTTGTCCTTGGAGGTCTGTCCACCCAGCAGAATAGTCCAGGTCTGCTGGCACCTGTGCTAAGGTCCTGAGTACTAAGTGCATGTTTGTGGATGAGACAGAACCTGAGCCACAGGTGGTGTGGACGACACAGGGTAACTGACCAGGTGGAGTAATCGGGATGTTGACAAGGCCATGCTTAGGTTTTAAGTTCTCCGGAGGAGATAAGGGTAGAGGGATTGTGTGTTAGCCCAGGACCATCACTTAGAAGTGCTGGGGTTTAACTGTTACTATCAGCTGACAGCATGGCCTGTGGTCCCAGGGACGAGCCGGGAGCCCCAGAAGCTTCCCTTGGGGATGGGAACTGACCTGCCCTCTTGTCAGAGGCCCAGGCCAAATTAGAACAAGAGCCAATCTGACCATGGCAAGCCAGTTAAGAACAAATCTGGCCAGGGTTGGATCCTGTTTGCTGCCGTTTGTCTGAAGCTTCACTGTGTTGGGCTCTCTGGGGGCTTTGATGCAGGAGCGGCTCAGATACAAATAGGCCTGGCTCCTTTGCCTGCTCAGATCTGTGTGGATGCCAGCCATACCTGCATGTGGCTACCTCCCCGCGCCCTCACGCTGGAGCCCCTGACGCCTCACCACCGGGCAGTGCCACCAGCTGGACTTTGGTTGTGGTTTTGTCTTTTGACTTCTTTGGGCGGGGGGGGCCCTCCCCGCTAAGATATAAGCTCCCTGAGTGTGAGTGTAGGGATTCCTTTTTTTAAAAAAAACTCTTTTTTATAATTATGAAGATAAAATTGACATACCATAAAATTTACTGTCTTAAAGTGTACAGTTTGCTGAGTTTTGTGTATTTACAATCACCAGCATCTAACTTTAGGATGTTTTCATTCTCCCCAGAAGGAACTCCTGCCCATGCCTGCCCCCACCCCTGGCAACCACAAATCTACTTTCTGTTTCTGTGCCTTTGCCTGTTCTGGCCATTTTCGTGGGTGGTTTCCACATTCTGACTACTATAAATACCGCTCCAATGAAAACATTCGCGTAGTAGTGAATGTATATTTTCGTCTCTTATGCGTGTGTACCCAGGAGCAGAATGGGTAGGTCAATGTCTGTATTTATCTAACTTCTTGAGGAAAGGCAGAAATTCTGGTCTGTTTTGTACACTGTTCTCTCACTGATGCTCAGAGGGCTGCTGGTGGCCATAGTAGCTGCTCAGTAAATACAGCTGAAGATGTTGATTTGGGTTTCCTCACCAGCGGCAAGAGAACATCACAGCTGCACCTGGGTCCTGGCTCACCGGGAGCATGAACTGGGGCACACGTCTTCCCCCTTGGGAGGCTGTCTCCTCATTTACACAGTGGGAACACTGGGGACTGCCTTCTGGGCCAGCTGTAAAGGCAGTGGGGGTGGCACCCGGAGGGCACCTCCAGCGCAGCTGGGACCTGGAAGCAGGGCTTCGAGCGGTGTCATGTATGACACGTGCTGGAGTCCTGGCTGTTCTCACTAGCCCATATGCTGGGGAGCCTCCCAAGCCAGGGCTGTTGCTCTCTCCTCTGAAATGGAAATAAGAACTTTCACGGTACAGGACCCCTAGGTGGTTCAGAGGTTAAACTTCTGCCTTTAGCCCAGGGCATGGTCCTGGAGTCTCAGGATCCAGTCCCGCATCCGGCTCCCTGCAGGGGAGCCTGCTTCTCCCTTTGCCTCTCTCTGCTTCTCTCTTTCTGTGTCTCTCATGAACAAATAAATAAAGTCTTAAAAAAAAAAAAAAAAACCTTTCGTGGTAGGGGGCTGTATGGAGGATGTCAGGTGCACAGAAGCATACTCCCAACATACCTCCAGTAGCTACTGCTAAGTCGTCATGGTATCTTGATGAAAATAAGGTTCTGTGTACTTTGGAGGTCATTACAAAGATGTTTCATGTAACACTGTTGACCACGATAATCTTCTCTGACTTGACGTGTGTATCTCTTCATTTGACAGTACGTCCTGGCCACTGACTGCTTTCAGCTGAGCTATGCAGAGGACGGCCACTGCAAGGGCGACCCCAACCCGAACATTCCATACCCCACCCGGCTGCAGTGGGACATCCCAGAGGAAGTGAGTCTGGGTTCTCAAACACCTGTTAACTTACCTGGGGTGGGAGACAAGCTTAAAGGGTCACAGCCAGCTTGTCCATGCCTGCTTCCTGAGTATGCATCAGCTCAGCTGAAGGCCACAGAGGCTGAACTTTGTCCCTGTGTGGGTTCTTCCTGGGGCCCTGGAGCTGTTTTCAACTATTGCTGCCTCAGGAGCCCCAGTAAATAATACTTCTGCTTCCAGTTTTTGGTGAAGATTGCCAACAGAGATTTCTAGCTCAGACTTGGCTAGATATCAATCATAGTGAAAGAGCAAAAAACAAAGTCACTTCCTTCAGAGTTGAAATACTCTGAAAGCACAACTTATCATTTTTGTTGTGCTTAATGATTTTCATACGCAGGCCACTCAGACGGAAGCATTTTGAGGAAGGAATGTGAGGGTTGGAAATACCACAGTCCAGCTCATCAGATCCAAGCAGGCATTCCTGGAGCCCAAGAGACTATTGTTGAAGTAGAATATGCCACATGTGGTGCTACACCCTCAGCTGGTCCTTTTGTCCTGCATCTCCAGAGGCTAGTGTGGGCTCCTCGGTGACTGTGTAGCCTCTGCCAAAGAGGGTAGGTTTAGGATGCTTGGACCTGACCCAATCATTCACTATTTCAATTTTTTTTAAAGAATTATTTCTTTTATTTTTTAAATTCTTGTAAAGATTTTATTTATTTATTCATGAGAGACCGAGTGGGCAGAGACACGGGCAGAGGGAGAAGCAGGCTCCCTGCAGGGAAACTGATGCAGAACTCAATCCCAGGACCCCAGGATCATGCCCTGAGTGAGCCAAAGGTGGACGCTCAACCACTGAGCCACCAGGTATCCCTATTTCAGTTTTTCTATAGATTTGAACTTTCTCAATAGTTTCAGTTTGCCACACAATGGGAGCAGAAAGTCCAGAGAGCTCCCTCACAGCTGCCTGCCCCCTCCCAGTGCATACACATGCAGCCTCCCCCACCACCCATGTCCCCACCAGGGTGCGTCTGTCACAACCCCTGAGCCTTCACGGACAGGTCGTCCTCACCCAGAGCTGGTTGTTGATGTGGGGCACACTCAGGGTCATGCATTCTTGGCATTTGGACAGATGTATGATGGCCTGTGTCCACCAGTGCAGCCCAGAGATCAGGCACTGCCTGTGCCTCCTGCCCCCCAAGCACCTGGCGACCAGCAGTCTCATCACAGTCTCCACAGACCTGACTCGTCCAGAATGTCCCCTTCTTGGAATCCTATCGAATGTGGCCTTTTCAGACCAGCTTCCTTCACAGCCACATGCATTTAGGATTCTTCCACGTTCTTTCATGGCTTGGTGGCTCATGTCCATTGCATGCTTATGCCATAGTTCGTTTCCTTCCTTCCTTCCTTCCTTCCTTCCTTCCTTCCTTCCTTCCTTCCTTCCTTCCTTCCTTCCTTCCTTCCTTCCTTCCTTCCTTCCTTCCCTCCCTCCCTCCCTCCCTTCCTTCCTTTATTTCATTCATTCATTCATTCATTTATTTACTCATGAGACACACAGAGAAAGAGGCAGAGACATAGGCAGAGGGAGAAGCAGGCTCCATGCAGGGAGCCCGACGTGGGACTCGATCCCGGGACTCCAGGATCACGCCCTGGGCCAAAGGCAGACGCTCAACCCCTGAGCCACCCAGGTGTCCCATCCTTTTTTTGTGTATCCATTTGTTTTTCAAAATGGGTTCCTCGGGGATCCCTGGGTGGCTCAGTGTTTTAGCGCCTGCCTTTGGTCCAGGGTGTGATCCTGGAGTCTCGGGATCGAGTCCCACATCGGGCTCCCTGCGTGGAGCCTGCTCTCCCTCTCTCCCTCTCTCTCTCTCTCTCTCTCTCTCTCCCCCCCTCTCCCTCTCTCTGGGTCTCTCATGAATAAATAAAATATGAAATGAAATGAAATGAAATGGAAATGGAATAGATCCTCATGGTCACCACAGTGGATTCAAAAACTGAACTCGACTGTGTGAGATGCACTGAGGGGTCCCACTTGGACTGAGGAGCCCCCAGCTCCTCCCAGCATTCCTTCTGCTCGGGTCACCCCAGCACTCTGCGGCGAGCAGGGGACCGTGGAGAACACTTCCTGAAAGAAATGGGAAGGAACTGGGATGTGTGCATTTTCCAGTAACGGCCCCTGTCAGCTGCACTAAAGTCAGGAACCCTGCCCTCCCCACCAATAAGTAAAACCTCTCTCTCCTTTTTTGTCAAGTGTCAAGAGGTGATAGAGACTGCCCTGAGCAGTGCAACCCTGCTGGCGAACGATGTGGATTTCCATTCTTTCCCTTTCCACACCTTTGGCAAAGGGCTGATCAAGAAGTGCCGGACAAGCCCGGATGCCTTTGTCCAGCTTGCTCTCCAGCTGGCACACTACAAGGTACGAGCCTGGGGTTTTGTCACAAGCGCTTCAGGGTCCTGAGCACATTTCCAGAGCTGCCTGGCTTTCAGGGGGAGGTGGTGGTGGCTGGACACTTGTCCCAGAGGGAAGCCACCATCACGGAAGCACCACCCGCTGGTTCTTACTCACATGCCATCATCACCAGGCCTTCTGCCACAGGAGGGATGGGACGCGTGGTGAGCAGAACCCCTCTTGGGGGCAGGGGTCAAGTCTAGAAAAGAAACCGATACAGGATAGCAAAAGAGGTGATGTTAAAATAAACTAGAACAGATGGGCCAAAATTGTACTTAGAACGGACTCTACCATATAGTCTTTGACAAAGATGATTGAATCACGAAGATTTCTTTTCCCAAGTAACATAGGCACTGACATGCATGCTCCCAGAGCAGTCGGATGGAGGCACAGCCATTGTAAGAGCTCTTTTTCCGATGGAGTGAGAGACTGAAAGAGGAACTGGGTTGAGGAATTGGATTTTAGAATTAATAATTGGATGTTTAAAATTGATGAGCAAACATTTCACCTAAAATGGTGATTAGGGTGATAAAAGGAGGGTTAGGGTGATAAAAGGAGGTGCCGTCTCAGATACAGGGAAGATTTTCCTAAGAGAGCCCCAGGGCCCGTGGTAATACATTTGAAAATCTTGCAATGATTATTTTCTGCAGCGAC